>NC_068287.1:40386571-40509071 GCF_025860055.1 Xyrauchen texanus
ACACAAAGGTACCACATGAGTGATAACACAGAAAATTGCTTGTTTCGCTTGATAATGAGAGCCATATTTAACTCATTTATTTTGGAAGGATGTAACCTTGCATTTTGGGTACATTGGTAAATATAGCTGCGAAAACCATCCAAAGAAAATATTGGAAGTGTATTCAAATCAGGCTATAATAAATTGATTTGTTATCATCACTAAACTTTAACACTGAACGTATAGTATGTCTCATATGAAGTATCTAGAACTTTAAAGTATGACCACAAGTTTTAGTTGTCTTGATTTCAGAACTCTAAGGACATTTAAATGGACAATGAAAGGACATTAAGCTTATCTAAAACATTCTTCAAGTTTATAGACAACAAGACATCTAATCTTGGGGGATTTGGGCTGTTACATTCTAAATATCTGCGAAATCTCAGATTTATACTGTACATTTTTCACAATAATGAGGGTTCATAATGAAAATACAATCAAAAATGATCATGAAGTGGTTAAAAAATACTCTATTTGTATAACTAAACTCATACTATAGCTAGTTTTGGAAAAGAAGGTAGACTTCACACTTCAAAGACCGCTTCGCCACAGTTAGTATCAAGGGCCAAAAGTAGCAGCTAAGCTTTTGGCTCCAAATAAACATTATGATGTCATGTCATTATGATGCCATGCCATTTTGAACCAATCAAAATACTTCTTCAGTGAGGTATTGTCAACAGATTTTCTATCTGAGAGAAAAGAATGTAAAAGACATGTTGGTTAGACCGTATTACCTTATTTTGGCGTGCATTGGCTTAAAACCGCAGATAGACTAAACGCTCTCTTTTTTACGGTTCTATCATAGTCATGCCTTGCAAATACCACCATGAAACTATAAATAATATACACTACCAGTCAAAAGTTGACACACATATTCTTTGTTATTACTATTTTCCACATTTTAGAATAGTAAAGTCATTAAAACTATATGAAATAATATAATTGGAAGTATGAGAATTACGTGGTGCCCAAGAGAATGCTATCTTATACAACTTATATTATATATAACTAAAGGAGTCATTCAGATACATTTTTTGTGAAGAAGTTACATACGCCTGCAAAATCATTTCATGCACTCAAGCAAAAGCCTTTTATGAGATACATTTCAGTCAAGTGGTATATCCAGACTTTTGACTGGTAGTGTAAGTACTTTGAGCTTTGAAATATTCACTTGACCATCCTAAAAGCCGACACACTACTTCTAAAGGAACATTTACACATAGAGATAGTGACTCAGTAGCTTGTTTCTCTTTCATCCTTTGTGAAAAAAGACAGAAATCATAAAGAGACACCAGAAAGGATCACACAAACAAGACTTTACATATATGTATACTTAATAGTAGGTGCAAATTCTGCAAAATTGTAGATATGAAAAAATAAAATCTTGATGGGGGAAAAAAAAAAGACTAACAACTGAAGGCAAAACTGCAAAACCGGTTGTCCTTCACCACAGTTCTGATCAATGTTATCAACAACAACAACCATCTGCTCCAACACGTAGGTGCATTATTTTGTCTTCCCTTCTGTTCTTCAATGTTTCCCCTCTAGCATTTGCCCCTCTTGTCACGTTGCTGGAACTTTCTAAGCCGACGGGACCACAGGTCTTTCCAAGGGATGAGCAGGCTGCTCTTGTCCGCCACTACGCCGCTCTGCCCGCGGGAGTCGTCGTCATCGGAGCCCATGAGCAGGTACTTCCTGCCGGGTTTGATTTTCAGACACTTGCACGCCACGTCTTTAGCACGAACCCACAGGAGCTGGTCTCCTCTGCGAATGCGGTGTCCGCCCTGCTTATAGACGGATATGATGTTGATGGTGAATTTCCACCATTCGCCCGCCTTGTCTCCTTTTAGTACGTGAACCTGGACAACTATGGAGAGAAACAGACAAACACAGTGATGTTAGCAGCCAGCAATACCAGAAAACATGGAAAGAGTCAAAACCCTGGTGGTTAACCTGTATATACAGCACACACACAGACATACACATCATGCATACATTAATATATGTACACACACATACATATAAATACTAGAGCTCTCAAAAAAAAACGCTTTAATGCATGCGATTAATTTGAAATGTTTCTTAAACACAATTAACACATTTAAAATTAACACAGCGTAAACCAGCATAAACACTTGTTGGAAGGGCGGAACCTTTGTAATGTGACGATGAGTTGCCCGGACTCATTACACTGACGCACTCACCAAACAGATGGAACTTGTGACAGAAATCAGGTCTTTTTCAGCCTAAGTAAGTCACATTTTCATTACCACAGAAACACGTTAAGTCTTAACGATCACCAAAATGCAGAATGAGACTGTGGCAGGGCGGAGGGCGGGGCCGGGTTGTGATTATACACACCCGGTCCCTTATCAGGCTAATTAAGCCTCCGAGAGGGATAAAGGCCGATGGCAGACGGTGGTGCGACGAGAGAGAGATAGTTTACGGACATGTCCGTCATGTGTGTGTTTGTCTTTTGTTTAAGTTTATAATTAAAATATAATTTATATTGCCAAGCCAGTTCTCGCCTCCTCCTTTCCATTGACCTACGTTACACTGGTACAACTACGTCCTCCCAGCTGGCCGAGATCCTCCAGTCCCTGGCCGGGATGCATCAGACAAACACACACATGACGGACTTGTCCGTAAACTATCTCTCTCGTCGCACCACCGTCTGCCATCGGCCTTTATCCCTCTCAGAGGCTTAATTAGCCTGATAAAGGGCCGGGTGTGTATAATCACAACCCGGCCCCGCCCTCCGCCCTGCCACAGAGACTTTATATCTGCAAGCGCTTTTCATGTGGAGTTTGTGCGGTGCTTGATGATGGCATTGATGCCCTGATGTGAATCATGAACGCAGCTTCACGATTACTGTAACAAAGTGGATAGCCACAGTCTGCCAGCAGATTTATATGATGGGGGATGAGAGTTTAAGAGATGCCCATTGCAATGAATATGTAACCTACAGTATGTGGGGACCAGTTCTTTCAATTAGCCAAACTCCCACTTTTAACGTTTAATGTTACTTGAATTGGTGCTATTTTAGTGCATTTCTATCTTTATACTGTGGAAGGCTTTGTTTGGAAAATATAAACGAAGCATTATGTTGTTACATTTTTAGTGTTCTTTCCTAAGAAGGAAATAAATGCATTTTGACAGGCAAAGAACTATGTTTAGAGTAAAATGTCAGCACTTGTTTTTTTGCGATTAATCAAGGATTAAGTAGGAAAAAATATGCGATTAATCGCAATTAAAAAACATTATCAGCTGACAGAACTAATACACACGTCTTTATCGTCTTCATCCATTTTTTAGCAACCAACAGCTCTTAATACATGTACAAATGATAAACTCTTAATACATGTTTGATCTCTCCTTTTGCCCTAAAATGTAAGTAACTTTGAACTTCACTTGTTGTCCTAAATATGAAACGCTCTGTGTTACATTAATGGTTCTTCAATTTAACTGGCCTCACCTCAACATGCTGTAATGTATGACCTCAATGAATGTTGCCATAGAAACACCTCCCTTCCCTCTCCTGATATTGATAAAAAGGAAAAGATGGAGACCTACCCATTCCGTTCTCTTTATTATCTTTTGTGTTAAAAATTGAGCCTTTATCGCCAAAAGGCAAACCACTTTAAGAAGTTAATCTGAGAACCACCCACAGGAAAGAACAATCACAAATGAGATCTCCTTATACCTCATTTTGCAGATTAAATGATGAACACATTGAGACCTTCGCTTTAGTCTTTTGTCCCTCAGTTAATTCTCCTGAGAAAAGACCCAAGTACTTGTGTCACCTTTCAACAATTTCAAGATTTCAACAATGTAACAAACTGTGCTCAGTCTGCAAACAAAAGATTTTAAATTTGAACTCAAACAAGACCAAAGCATTCCCAATCCTCATAGAGATATCCACAAACGGATAGTTCACACAAAAATTTGAATTCTCTCAGCATTTATTCACCATCATGCCTTCCCAGATGTGTATGACTTTTTTTTCTTCTGCAGAACACAAACAAAGATTTTAAGAAGATTGTTTCAGCGTTGTAGGTTTATACAATGCAAGTGAATGTTGGCCAAAATGTTGAAGCTCCAAAAGCACATAAAGGCAGCATAAAGGTAATCCATACGACTTGAGTGTTTTAATCCATGCCTTCTAAAGCGATCCAGTTAGTTTTGGGTGAGAACAGACCAAAATGTAACTCCTTTTTTTTTTTACTGTACTGTACAACTTGCCTTTACAGTCCCTAAGCATGATCATGATTTCAAGCTTGATTACACTTCCTAGTGCTTGACACATGCGCAGAGTGCTAGATGGTGCTAGGGAGTGTAATTGACCTTGAAACCATGATCACCAAGGAGACTGCTGATGTCATAGTGAAATAGTTTTGTTACCTTTTGGTCTGTTTTCCCCTAAAATCGCTTCAGAAGACATGGATTAAACCACTGCTCCCTTTGGAATATGTTTATTCTGACTTTATGAGCTTTTTAGACCAAAAAAGCTCAAATATTCTTCTAAAAATCTTTGTTTTTGTTCAGCAGAAAAAAGAAAGTCATACACTGGGATGGCATGAGTGTGAGTAAATGATGAAGATTTAAATTTTTGGGTGAACTATCCCTTAAATTTAATAGCTCTATATTTTCATTGTGTCAACAATTGTCCAAGGGAATTTTAGGAGAAATGTATAAGACAATGTTGATAAAAAATTTAGGTCTCTCAAGATTTAAAAGAGCGATTTCTGAGCAATAAATATTTCCTTTGAGTTGTAACACGGGCAGAAACTCTCAGTGAGCCACTGACAGCAGAAAATAGTCAAGCCATTTTTATTTGTATAGCGCCTTTCACAACACACATCGTTTCAAAGCAGATTTAAAGAAGATCAGGCATTAACAGACGCTACAACTGTAATGTCGATGAATCATCATTGTGTAGTTTGATAAAATAAGATTATGAAGTGTGTATAAAAATAAGTAATTAATAATAATTGTATTAATAACCCCAGTGAGTAAGCCGAAAGCGACTGTGGCAAGGAACACAAAACTCCAGAAGATGTTGATTAATGGAGAAAAATAACCTTGGGGGAATCCAGACTCACTGTGGGGGCCAGTTCCCCTCTGGCTAACATCATGAATATAATGCCAATATTACTTATGTACAGGGCTGGACTGGTAATGTGGCATACCGGGCATTTTTCCGGTAGGCCGACGCACTTTTTGGCCGATCAGGGGTGGAATGTCCATTGGGAGAACCGAGCGGGCCGCAAAATATGCCGAATGGGCCGCGATAAGCAACAATGTTTCCGCCATGCGTTATGCAGAACGAACCACAGAACGGCGCGGCGATATGCAGAAAAGGACCGCGAACACCCCCCCATCCCCCCTGGATACAATTGTCCTTGTTAGTTGGCTGATGAAGGGTTTTGTTGGCAATTAATTGATAGTCTATGTATTCTATTTCAATAGTTTTAGTCTGCAGGCAGAGATCAATGAGGTGCATCGCAGTTCAACCGGCAGGTCATTCGGTGAGGTCTATCCTAAATCTAAGGTACAAGCAGTGGCATATGTTGTAAATAACTCTCTGGAAATCTTTTCCAGTAGCTGAATGTGTAAAAAAATGTGCAAAGTGTTTGATACCTGCAAGGCATTGTCTGAGACTTAGAACTGGATTCAGACAGGAAATGTGCCAGTTTGGCAGGATTACATTTCATCCGTTCCAAAATGTACAGCATAAAACCATTTAAGCTGGAAGAGGGAAGATTTTATATATTGGTAACATTATACAATAAAGTACCATTTATGAAAATTAATTAGCTTCATTAGTTAACACAAACTAACAATAAACAATACTTTTACAGCATTTACTTATCTTGGTTAATGTTCATTTCAAAATATACCATTTGTAAATGAAACATTGTAGACTATCATTAACATTAGTTAGTGCATTATGAGCATGAACTAACAATGAACAACTCTATTTTATAAACTAAATTGAAACAAAGATGAATAAATGCTGTAAAAAATACATTGTTTACTGTTATTTCATGATACGAAATGCAATTACTAATGTTAATAAATGGAAACTTCTTGTAAAGTTTCACCAATATATTAAAATAAATCATTCTCTCTATAACCAAACTTTATTATTTAAAATGAGCTGTTTTTGTAACTTTCAATATATTTTTACACAAAGCTTTCAGGTCACTCGTGTTTCTTTTACAGGTTAAGATATTTGCAATGCAAGATACAAAAGTTATAAAATGTCAAGGGAGTTGTTTTCCTTAAATCTGGTCAGTACATTGCATACAAATATTTGTCTTGTTTTCCAGTAAAAATATCCAAATATTGCATGTGAAGAAAAATAACACATTTTGTTAGATCTCAAAGTAAATGTATTGAGGTTTATGCTTAAAACAAGGACATAAAAGTGCCAATGTGGTAACAAAATATAATTATTAAGTTTATGCAAATATATATATATATAAAAAAAATATATATATATAGGCTACATAGTACATGTACTGTATAGTCTATATACTGTATTTATGAATGTGTGCTGTAAATTCACTATAATGTTAACACATTCTCCACTTTTAAATTCTAAAATTATGAACTATAATAAAGAAATAATATTTTTTACATTTCTATTATAGTTTGCATGTATTTGACAATTTACAACAACTTCCATTGTTATAAAATATAAATATTTTGTATATTAAATATTATATTAAATCTAATAATAACACTAATAATAACTTAATAATTACTAAGTTTATTTTCACATCCCATTGGCAATTTTTTTCTTTTTAGACTTATTACATTTTGATGTATTTAAAAAATAAATAAAAAAACAGCCTACACTTGTTGGCTTGTCTTAGCTGGTGTAAGCTGATCAACCAGCCTGGTCAAATGGGTGCTTAACTGGTTTAGCTGGGAGGCCAGCTGGTCCCTCAGCCTGACCAGCCAAAAATAGCCCAAAAACCATCTAAAACCAGCAAAGACCAGCCAACCACCTAACAGGGTATCTTGTGTCATTTTGCTTCCCTGGTAAATATATCTTGTTTAATGGTGTTTAGATATGTTTATGTGAGTAAGAAGATGCTTTTTGCAGTGGACCATGGCCTGAGTGAGGCCGTATTAGGCTCATTGCCGTCTCCTGCTGCGAAGAGACGCAAACGGGTCGAGAGTGAGACCCAGAGCAGATTTCTCACGCTGCTCTTGGACCGGGCAACGCAAGCCGGGCTCAGACAGCTCATGAGGTCGCAACACATCCACGATTCTTCTAGAATGTTCTCGGTGGCTGGGATGATAAACAGTGCACTCCCCCTGTTCCCGGGCCGCATTACCCTCCGCACACCCTTCTTTTCTTTTTTATCTCTTGTTATTTGGCTGGCGAAGCGGGCTCCAACCCAAAGAAACAGAGGCGATGAATGGCGAGGCTGTGGGAGTGCGTTCTGCTCACACCAACACTTCTCTTTCTTCCCTCAAATTAGGTGCAATTTGCTCACCGCCTCCCCCCCACAGTTCAATTCGGACATTCCATTCAGCAATCAGGGTTGCTCCTTGTCTCTCTGTCTCTAAAGAGAGTGTTCACATTCAAGGGAAAAAAGAAAGAGAACTCGGAAAGAAAGAGCACTTCCTGTGTCATTTTCGCACAATGTTGTAATGGCATATTTCTTAAACATGATGTGCCACTAGTTCATGGGTTACTTGCAACAGGGTGTGTGTGAGTGTTTCAGGGCATCACAGAAATGGCTCCCGATTACAGACTGGGTCAATTCTTACTAAATGCATAATAGAAGTCTTTCCCCCTCTGGGCGTCTCACAAATCTCTCCGTGTGAAACCACTTCATGTCAAGTACAGATAAGCTTGCAATCTGTTTAAAATGGTGTGACTCTGGGCAATCTCTGCCGACTGTGTTACCGATTACCACATGGGCTGATTGTTAAGGCATGACGCACTTCTGAATTGCAAAGGTTTTTGCTTGTTTGCAATGTTTGCTACATTTATAGTTGCAGATACCATCACACTCAGCCTGATCTTTTTTTAAATTGCAGTAACTGTTGTGACATTGATGCATAAAGTATATTATGTAGTTAATTACACATATCGTGGCAGTTCCGAGGTGATATGTCCACTGTGTGGCGCTGTCTGTCAAGTTTTAAATCAACAAAACCGACTTCCCTACCCTAAACCTTAAACTTAAACCTACCAATAGATAGTCATAAAAAGCAAAAGTGGGATGAAAAACGCAATTGCTGAAGAAACAACGTAAATTTGTGGTGCTTCTTGGACACTTTCGGCTCATTTGTCAACTCGTACAGGACTCGTACCCCAGTCCTGGGGCAAGCTTGTAAATGATGCTGAATATAAATCAGTTGTTAAAAATGTCACTAGACAGCAATAACACTCGATGGCCATGAGAAATGTACAGATATAGTATAAGATTTCATATAACACATAGGGCTCTATTTTTATGAGTGCGCAAAGTGTAGCGTGGGCCGTATGCAACGTCTTATCCGATTTTCGTGAGAGCGCTAATTCTAAGTGCAATTTTCGTGCCAGCACAAGTGGGTGTGGGTGGGAGTGTTTGCGCTATCTGTGGGTGTATGTGTGCAAACTCTGGGTGTATTGTATGTTAATGAAGTGGCACAAAGTGCAATTTGCTATACTCAGTTCCTCCATTTGCAGTTTGGAGATTCCACCAGCTGGCGGTAATAAACTTCATGTCCAAACTCTTAAAATACAGTGGAACATCAAATAATGTCCATGACGATCACTGTTGTAGCCGTTTTATGAAACAAAGATACATGAGATTTGTGTTAAACTATCTTTAGGTCAAGGTTTATTTTTTTTAATTATTATACTGTATGTTGACACAGATAAAAGGACGGGCAAGGAGGATTCAGGAACAGGCTGAACAGTAAACGGAAGTTTTAATGAAATACATTTACTTAAAACAATATAAAAAATAAACAATGTTCTCTTTGAAAAGTGTCTCTTTCTCAAACTGGTGCCTCTGGCTCCCCCCATCTGCTCTCCCGCTGATCAGCTGATTCAGCGCCAGCCATGCATCATCACAGGGGCACCACCTGTCTGACCAACACCCCCCCTCCCCTCCATCTCTGGATAGGTGACGCTGCCCTTCCGGCCGTTTTGTCAGCCGATGGTCCACCCTGCCTCCTGTGAACCTGGGGGAGAGACCAGGGGAGGCGTGGGGAGAGGGAAAGGGCGAGCAAAGAGAGAGAGAGAGAGGAGAGAGAGAAAAATTTGCTTGCCGGCTCCCAGACATGCTGTCACCCGTTCCTCAACCGCTGCTCCACCCTCCGGCCGATGCCAGCTCACTCCTCCCCCATGGGACGGCAGTGAGTCCACCGGCCCCTGGTGAAAGGAACTGCTCCTCCCCTTCTTTGGCGGACGGCAGTGGTTCCTCCGGCTCTCGGCAGCCGGTAGCGACCCCTCCGCCCCAAAGCAGACGGTCGCGGCTGGTAGCAGGGAGGACTTAGCGACAGCGCATCCCTCCTCCCTCCTTGGTTACGGCACAACTGTAACAGTTAAAAGGACGGGCAAGGAGGAGGCAGGAACCAGCTGAACAGTAAACGTAAGGTTTAATGTTATAAATTAACTTAAAACAACATAAAACTTAAACAAACACACACACAAGCAGCCATGTGCATCTCTCTCGCTCTCTCTCTCTAACTGGCGCCTCCGGCTCCCCTTTATCTCGCTCTCCCGCTGATTAGCTGATTCAGCTCCGGCCGTGCACCATCATGGCCCGGCCACACCCTCCTCCTCTTCACATCAGTATATTATATATAAATTTAGGGTGTATTATTTAGGTATTTTAAATGAAGGGTGTTCTGATACAATCACTGATAATACTAGTCACGATTTGTGTTTAAATAGATGAAAATGATTAATAATACTTAAATTCTCTATAATTTAACAGAGCCTTAAAATCCTGATGAATTCCACATTTTCCATGCGTATTAAAGGAGCGTGTAACTGTCATAGAAATAGGCCTGACATTCAACAAGGATGCAGTTAATGCACAAAAGGTAGCGTAAATGGACTGCAATGAATTAGAAAAGATTTTTCTACCAACTTCTAATGAATGTGCTGTTTTTGTTTATATCGCTGGTGCTTGACAGGGAATGGACTATATAACAGGATGCAGATGGTGGTGTAGAAAAAGCTTAGAATTAAACTTGGCACAGCCCATTAACACACATAAATTCACCAAACCCACTTACTGTAGAAACACCTGATTTTAGATATCATACTTTGGTATATTGGCAAACATGAGAACAGGTTGACACATTATTGAGAATTCTTCCAAAACTAGAGAAGACATATAGATTAGAATACTAGGATCTTTTTCAGTAGAAAAATATACTCGAGATCATTTTTTATTTATTTTTTATTTAGATCTAGCAGGTTTTTAATAGGATAATAATATTGTATTCATTTCTATTTATATGAAGTCTCTGGTTAATCTAAGTAATAATATAGAATTAATAGCCATATAAAATAAAATGTGAAGAGGTGAAAGTTACGAATATTTTAAAGGGTCTATAGGGCCGGTTTAATCCTTATTGGCAAGTTAAACCCTCTATTGCATGTGGCCACACGGCACAGACCATAAAAACAATCCATCACCAAAGCCTCATAAGATCAGCTGAATAGGATGAGACTTCTCTTATTCTCTTTCATGACAATGTGAAGAGAAAGAGTCAGAAGGTGAGGCAGTGAGGGATTTCTCTCTTTTGATTGAGAGTGAGAGAGAAATTAATTTAAAAAGAGGAAGAGGCCCATGGATTTGCCAGGTGTCCCGCTGGGTTTCTGTGTCTGCGGCTAGTGCGCTGGAACACGACACACACGCTGTACACAAGCCGGCCTCTAATCTAATTAGTGCGCTTGATTACCACACTGAAGCTGCTGCGAGCTCCCTGCTGGGACACCCTACGCCTGGTCGCTTACGCCAGGGCAGTGACTGCTGCCTTTACCATGTGTGTGTGTGTGGCAATGCTAAGGAGCTGCATACACGCACTGACACACACACATACGGGTCTTTGATTCATTGTCATTCACCCCCACCCAAGAGGAGGAGAATGCGACCCTTTAGGACTGCGGTCTCCGTAGCGACGGACAACAAAAGGGGATCAACAGGGAGTATTTCTTTCTCTCTGGTCACCCTGTCTGTCTGTCTCTCTCATTCGCTGGTGCTGGACAGATGTAGAACTTTATGGATGCCAGCAGTTTAAACTTCCAGTGACTTCTGGACAATTTGTACCATATTGATCCTATCAATCACATATACACTCTAATAGTCAACACGGATGTCTTTATATTTCTCATTATCTTAAAAAACCTTCTGATCTATTTGTTTATGCTTAAATGCTTGAAGAAGTGAATTATGCCTATTATGACATGCAGAATATGACAATTCTGTCATTATTTATTCACCATTATGTTGTTATAAACTGGGAATGACTTTCTTTCTGTGGCAGAACACAAAGGAGATGTTTGGCAGAATGACAGTCTCAGTCACCATTGACTTACATTGCATCTTTTTTTCCATACACTGAAAGTCAATGGTGACTGAGACTAAAATTCCTCTCTTTTTGTGTTCCACATCATAGGAACGAACGTCATACCAGTTTATAACAACATGAGGGTGAGTAAATTACCATTTCGACAGCTGACAGAAGGAACAGCATGGCTGATATGTAACAAGTAATCATGTTGAAAAATGAGGCTCTATCTGAAGAGTCTGTATCAGCTTCCTTTAGTCAGGTCTGTGATGACTAAAGGGGTGAGAAAGAACTGAGAGGTTGCAAAATGTGCATATAACCTATGCTGCTATTCCTGTAAAAACAAGCAGTCTGCATTTGACTGGAGTTCACTTCCCTTTATTACAACAGATAAGAGCAGAGACATTTACTGTATGAAAACCATGAGCCATATCCTACACATTTCATAACTCAAATGTATTTTAATATTGCAGAATGTAAAGATGGCTTTTGCTGTTTGTTTTAAATGCATAGAAGGACAATCATGGGGCCTTTCTCACATGTGTGACCCAATGATGAAGGGGCTGGCTGAATGGGGAAACCCAACCCAATGAGATTTATACTGCAGTCACAGAGGCTTACTCAATGTTACCTGCCCAATATAACATTTGTTTGATGAATGACTTCCCTATGAGAACAAGCTCAGAGCATGAACACTTGTGGCTGAGAATGAAACTTAATATCTTGGCTTTTAAATAACGATAGGAGCCACAGACGACCAACAATGCCATTATGAGCTCTTTCTCTGTTTCTTTTCTCTCTATTTGCTCTACTTTGTATTATTTTCGTCAGTGTAACCTGAAAATAAAAACTTTCATATAACCCATAGGGCTCTATTTTTATGAGTGAGCAAAGTGTAGCGTGGGCCGTACACAACGTCTTATCCGATTTTCGTGAGCGTGCTAATTCTAAGTGCAATTTTCGTGCCAGCACAAGTAGGATTGGGTGGGAATGTTTGTGCTATCTGTGGGTGTATGTGTGCAAACTCTGGGTGTATTGTATGTTAATGAAGCCGCACAAAGCGCAATTTTATATTTTCCTCCGAAATAGGTAATTTCCCCAAAAGCACGTCTCACCACAGTGCTAAGTCTAAACTCAGTTCCTGCATTTGCAATTTGGAGAATCCAGTTCATGTCAAAATTCGGAAAATAAAGTGGAACATCAAATTCTGTCTATGACAATCACGGTTATATTGTCACAGCAAAAGGGACTGGTGGAAGAAGTTGGAGAGAGTGAAATGTTTGGATTTAGTATGATTTTTCTGACCACTTCATTATTTTGATACTCACGAAAATACCAAAACGTAATGGCCACGCCCACTAACTTTGTGCTTATGACTTAAAGCATAGTGTAGGGTTCATAAACTTTGGCTGCCCCAAATTACAAAAACTAAATTGAAGGCTAAATATATTGAACAATAAATAGTGACAAAACTAAAAATGTCAATGCAGTCAAAAAAACATGCTAAATTAAAAATAAAATAGAAATAAAAATAAAACTACTATTTCTTTCATTTGTCATTGTGGATGCTGATGAAGCCTGTAGCAATTATCTATATTAACATTATCTAAAATTTCTCCCTCTGATAGATGCCCGAATATGTTTTTGGAAACCAGTGTGATGAGAGAGATTGTAAATGACTCATTTAAAGTAATGAGTTGTAAGGAGATATTAATATAGATAAGGTGCTACAGATAAATGAGGAAAGTGTACTTTCGATGACCTGTGCGGTTGAGCGCTGCGGCTCCAGATGAATTGGCAAAGCAGGTGTCCCTTTGTGAGTGCATAGCCTTAATTCTGTGTGCAATATTTTCCTCTAAAAGGAACCACTAAGTACTAAATTCTCAAGGCAGGCTTACCAAAATCTTTTCTGCAGTATTTTTACAAATGTCTGAGACCATATTGAAAATCTGGATTTAAAAAAAGATATATATTTAAACCTGGAAATAAACAAAGTTTGGGGATTTTAAAGACAAAAAGAAGAAAATTTGAAATGTAAAAAATATAGGCATTTTCAGAATTTCTGGCTCCCATCATCAAGTATGAACGCAAAAGGGAACACTTCCGTTTAAATCCCTTCCATGTTTAATCTGAGCAATTTTCCTAACCAGGCACTAAATCATTTTAACCCTAACCCCTAACTGCAACAAGACATTTTGTTGGCTGCATCTAAATTTGCACATTTATTAAACTGCCCTTGTCTCATACAGTACGTTTACATCTAAATTGATTAACTTAAAATGTTGTACGTTTAGGTTCATACTTGTTAAAACCGCTGTGGTAGCTTCGGCCTGCATTTGTCTGCACTTTTCTTCCACTAAAAATTTGGAAAATGAGCGCTCATAAACTCCTCTTTCATGTGCAAGTCGCAGGCAATTTCAGAACAGGTTCGCAAAACTGTTAACTATTGGGATGCATAATAATTCATTAGGATGGATAATATGCTAAATAGTGATGCAGAGTTGGTTTCTATTTCTGTCGTGTTGTGTCTGTTTGGTTCTAGCTCCAGTGATATCTTCTTGATCCAAAATCCTGCCACCCATATACTTTACAACATAAAATATGTTCTGAATGGCTGTTAGCCGATTTTGTTGCTTTGTGAAGAATTTTCACATTCAATGAGGTCATAAAAATTATTGATGCATGAAAACCGTGTTGCGTTGTGCCTGTTTTGGACACTGTTTGTCTGCCTCTCTCTTTTGCTCCAGCTTGGCAGTGCAGGTCTCACTTTTGGACACCAAAAATCTCAGATCTCTTTCCAGACCTGAAGCCAGTCAGGAATGAGTTGATGATGTCACACTGAGAAATCAAATCAAACTTTTTCCTCACACTACAAAGAGCTACTGGACCCATTAACCGTTTGGATCCAAGAGCTTTATTATTGCGGCCTGATATAAGGAGTTATTTATGAGTAGATGCTCTTTAGATGCCACATATATTTAAAAAGGATAGTTCACCCAAAGAACTACAATTCTGACATAATTTATTCATCCTCATGTTGTTTCAAACCAATATGACTTCTGTTTGTATACAAATGGAGTAGGTTAGTCTCAGTCACCATTTACTTTTAATGAATCTAAATACATACAATGAAGCGACTGGGACTAACATTCTGTCTAACATCTCCTTTTGTGTTTTTCACTAAAGAAAGAAAGACCTGTGAGTTTAGATCAGCATAAAGATAGAGTTTTCATTTTTGGGTGAACTATGCCTTTAAGAATGCGGCTCAGTCTATATGCTGTGCCACTTAAAACCTTAAAACTCATAACTAAATTCTTTAACTTCTATAAGAGCTTTATTATATTAGCTATATTGGTATTTAAAGTTGTGAAGTCTATGAAATCTTTTTTCAACAGGAACCAGCTGTCCCCTTTGTCCTCTAAATGCTGCGAGGCAGTTTGAGCGTGTCCATCTGGAGACACCTGCTGTGTTCACACGCTTTGATGCTATAACATACTGTAAACCTTTAGCCCCTAATTAAGCCGTCAGTGCTATAAGAGAAATGAGAGTCAGAGCAATAGAAGAAACCTGTCCTGCAAAGACATCGTGTGTTTCAGGGTTGTAAATGTAAAATCATTACTATACTTAAATATTATTTCAGGGGATTTGTACTCTTCTTGAGGACCATTGAAACAGAATACTTCAAATGAAACATGAAAAAAACTTTGTTTAGTCAATTACATTTTACAGGTAAAAATCATACTTTTTTACTTCTCACAGATTTATTCATTTCTAAGTACTATTTACAACTCTGTATTGAAAGAAGGTTACTTACCAAAATCTTTTTTGCAGTATTTTTTCATGGTGACCTTCATCTTGCCCTTGGAGGCCTTACAGTGGGAGTCACAATCTAAGAAAGAAAACAAACAACAGATACTCAAAAAAGGATTCATGCTGCTTGTTCAATTTACTTAATTAGAATTCTAGAACATTTTGTCACAACTTGATTTTATTGCTATCCATTTAAATTTGTAAAAATTAAAGTTTCCATTTGAGTTGGGACTACATGAATACTTTTGTGTTGTTAATGTAGCGTTGATGAAACTGGGGAATTACATTTCTCAGCATGCTTTGCATTGGACTAGATAGGGAGAGTAAATGTTAAAATTGAGTGTTATTTTATGTTTAGTTTTTTGTGTGAAGATGAACATAAAGAGGGATACTTGTTAGTGTTTCATGTTTTGTTTTGTGGAGATTTGGAAGAGTTTCTGTTATGTTGGAGTTTTTGGGGTTATCATTATTATGAAGAGTGGAGCTTGAGATAACGATGAGGACATGTAGACGTCTAACAATTAATTGATTGCTCGCTTCGTAGACCATAACATGGTTACTAAACTACACTCTGTAGCTTTATACCAGCATGTGTTTTTTTTTTAGTTACATTGACACAACTCATTTTACCCAATTTAACTAGGTTCATTCTACACAAAGTGTTTGTGTTGAGATTACATAGTAATGTTAAGAACTCATTTCAAACATGTAGAAACACTGTCCATGATTAAATCAAGTTCAGCCAAATAGCTATTTGTTTGAGTGTACTAGTAAATGGTAAATGGTCTGCACTTATATAGCGCCTTTTTAAGCCTTAACGGTATTCAAAGCGCTTTACACTGAGTCTCATTCACCCATTCACACACCAATGGCGGCAGAGCTTCTATGTAAGGTGCTAGCCTGCCATTGGGAGCAACTTGGGGTTCAGTGTCTTGCCCAAGGACACTTTGGCATGTGGAGTCATGTGGGCCGGGATTCGAACCACCAACCCTGTGATCAGTGGCCGACCCGCTCTACCACCTGAGCCACAGACAAAATCTACATCATTTATTACGTTTTAAAATTCACCAAGTTGTACCAAAACATGAGCGGCGTTCAAATCTGCTATATTTGTATTCTGTATTCAAGAAAGATAGCACAGGCACACTTTTCAAGCAAAAAACGTGTCCATAGTTAATGTGATGCACCTGTGGTTACTCTACTAGGACTCCTGTGTGAACATGAGGGGCTTCATACATCCAATAAATCACACTGGGTGAATTGGCTAAGAGAAGAAAAGTTACTTTTGCAGTAAGATCTAACATCATTTGTTTGGTTTGAAATGTTGCAATTTAATGCAATGGCATTCATACTCTTTTCAGTCTGGTTTAATTGTCCAAATACTTTTTGGGGCAACTGTATACACATTATTCATACATTTAAAGAGAGTCACTTTAAAACTAATTTAGGCTTAATGGGTGTTTAACAATTTAATCTTTTCTTAACATAACCTAGTCATTTTCTCACCCTAAATAACACCTCCTTACATAATCCCCACCTAGCTTGCCAACCCTTTACTGCCCCAACCTCCCCAATGTCATGGCAGGGGGTTAAAAGGTCATTCAAACCTCATTCAAACTTCATTCAAATGTAGAACACAGCCGTAACAATGCCTGCGAGAGTGAATACTGGATTAAAAGCTGCTTTCCATGTATAAACCTCAGGGCCATCATCTAAAGTTCTATGATTTATAGCTCTAGTACTTATTACCGATCTATCTGACACCTCTGTAGAGACCTGAACCTCGCAAGGAGCTAAAGGGCGTCAGCGATAGTGTTCTCTGAGTCGCTTCAATGTCAGCCACCTTTTGGACTGAGAACAGGGCTTGATAGATCATTAAAATGGCTCCGTTCCCGCTTTACAGTTTTCACTACTGCCTGACACAATTTTGAGCCCGAGAGTCTCTCGTCACAGCTACTTCACATAATGTAATAATCTTAAGATTTCTGGTGGACTGGACGAGATGGGAGCGAAGAGACCTTTCAGCTTTCGCCTGAATATGGACAAACTTCATTATTTTCTCCAGCCCCACTGTCCAGTCCACCCTTTTCATGTCCCTTTATATCCCATCTGAATGAGGTTACCTGGGCAACGGCGAGGCAGGAAAGAACCACTAACAGAATAAAAAAACGTTTGAGGGGGAATGTAGATGGGGGTGGAGGGCGAGCTGTCTGGCAGATTCGGGGGGGTGCAGAATTAGGATGTGAAGGATTGTGGAGGCAGAGAATGGGAGGCAGAGAGTGAGAAAAGTGTGATGAAGGGGGTGGAGTCCCAAAGTAAATGATTTTGACACGTCCATATCAGCCACGCCACTAAGGGAATGGGGTGGCTTTTGTGTGGTGACGGCCCTTGTCCGCCTCATTCTGCCTCTCTTTGATAAGATTGGGCGGCCATTAGGGAAGCGACACAATGCCAGATGCTGCCCCTTTACACCCACGTCCCCCAATAATGGATGTCCCCTGTGTAGGGACAAATGTCTACTTAATAGAGTTCTTTAAGCATGACTGTGCTGTTCCACCAGGGAACCACACCAGAGACTTCTTCACAGTAGACTACAGGAAGACAGGTAGATAGAATAAGAGCAAGAGTTTTGGGGCACATTTATGATTTTTCACATTGAGCTCATGATATTATTGGGGGAAAAGAAAGGAAATGGGATAGAAACACAGATCGAGTCAGATTCAAACCTATATTTCCCAATTGGGTTCCATAACTCAACGTGTCTGAGCATGTGTGCTAACTGGTCATAGCTCCAATGGGTTTTTGCCACTTTTTATTGACAAAGAAAGTAGAGAGTGGAAAGGGAATTATTCAGCATAGAAAGGGCAAATGGGATCGTGAAAAAACACAGGTCAGATTCAAACATGTATTTCCCAATTGAGCGCCACAATGGGCCTGAGCATGTGCGCTAACTGCTAGGTCATGGCTCTAATGAGTTTTTGCTACTTTTTGTTGACAAATAAAGTAGAGAGGGAATAGGACATTATTGGGCAGATAGAAGGGAAATGGAATCAAAACACGTCTCAATTCAGATTCAGGCCTGTATTTCCCAATTGAGCACCACAGCACAACGTGTCTGAGCATGTGCACCATCTGCTAAGCCATGGCTCTGGCAAGTTCTTTACGCTTTTTCTTGACAAAGAAAGTGCATGTGCATTCTGAGCATGTGCGCTAACTGATAGGTCATGGCTCTAATGGGTTTTTGCTACTTTTTGTTGACAAATAAAGAAACTATAAGGCTGATAGTGGGGAAATGAGGTTAGAACATGTTACAAGTCAAATTCAAACCTGTATTTCCTAATTGATCACACAACCCTATATGTCTAAGTATGTGCATTATCCATTAAGCCACGATTCGGAGCGCCACAGCTCAATGTGTCAACTGCCAGGCCATGGCTCCAATGGCTTTTTGCTACTTTTTATTGATAAAGACATTAGAAAAGGGACAGGCAATTATTTAGCATAGAGAGGGAAAATAGGATCAGATTCAAACCTGTATTTCCCAATTGAGAGCCACAGCTCAATGTGCCTGAGCATGTGCGCTAACTGCTAAGTCATAGATTCTATAGATTTTTGCTACTTTTTATTGACATGTAGAGAGGAAACAGAACATTAATGGGTAGATAGACGGAAAATTCATTTGGAACATGGCACAAGTCAGATCCAAACCTGAATTTCCCAATTAAGCACCACAGCTTAACATCTCTGAGGATGTGCACCATCGGCTAAGCCATTGCCCTGAGGTGTTTTTTCCACTTTTTATTGACAAAGAAATTAGAGAGGGGGCAGGAGATTATTGGGCAGACAGAAGAGAAATGGCATTGGGACACAACACAGGCCTGATTTGAACCTGCATTTCCCAGTTGAGCACAACAGCCCAATATGTTTGAGCATGGGCTCTAACCGCTAGGCTACGACAAAGACGATAGAGAGAGCATAAGTGAAGAAAATAAGTGAGCAGATAGAGAGGAAATGGTATTGTGACACAACGCAGGCCAGATTTGAACATGCATATTCCATCTTATTGAGCACCAGGGCTTGATGTGTCTGAAATGTGTGCTAACAAAGGAAATTTTAACAGAGTGAATGGAGAAACATCCCAGAGCTGATAAAAGCCAGAAACAGCTCAGCAACTGAGCTTGACTCCATGGGACTCCTGTATGTCCCGGGTGTAAGCCCACTCCCATGGCGTAGACAATGATCGGGCAGCTTGGGTAATTGAGAATGAATGAAAGTACAAGGGTGTGCTCTCCCTCACGGCACAGCACTGCAAGAGTGTGACGGAAAAGTAAATGTATTCAAATGAAGCATGTAATCAGATTAAGCTCCCAGACAGTTTCGATGGTGACTGAGACAAAGCATGTACGGATGGGAAGCCATCGCTGAGATTTTGTTGATGTTATAATGATTAAGACGTAAGGGAGAAAATTGGGCCTTAAAATCTAAACATGAACGATGATTCACTTTATAGGGATGTTGTTTAGTAAGTATTTAAAAAACAACTCTACTGTTCCAATTTAAGTGTTGTGAAGCAAACATAAACCATATTGAACACTTTTTACAACCACCAAACAAAAAGCATGTGTTTCAAATATCAAATGATGTTGAGTCAGTGTGCGCTTTATTTAAATGGCCCAGTTTATTATTTAAATAGTTTTTGTGCCTAAACCAGTAAACCTTTTTCATATGTCCATCTGTCATCACACTGGCTCATCATTTACCCACTTTCATGTTGTTCCAAACCCATATAACTTTCTTCTGTGAAACACAATAAGAGATTTCAGGCAGAATGTTAGCCTCAGTCACCATTCGATTTCATTGTATGGAAAAATTATGCAATGAAAGTGAATGGTGACTTCAGCTAACATGCTGCCTAACACCTTGTGGCAGGGCGGAGGGAGGGGCCGGGTCCTGATCCTAGACACCTGGTCCCGTATTAGGCTAATTATGCCTCCCGAGAGCGATAAAGGTCGACTGCAGAGGATCGTGCGGGAGAGAGAGATTGTTTACGGACATGTCCGTCATGTGTGTGTTTATGTTGTCTTTTAAGTTTACTATTAAAACTATTATTCATATCGTCAAGCCGGTTCTCGCCTCGTCCTTTCCATTGATCCCTTTACACACCTCCTTTTGTGTTATACAGAAGGAAGTGAGTCATATGGATTTGCAACTACGTGAGGTTGAGTGAATAAGGACAGAATTTTCATTTTTGAGTGAACTATTCCTGTAAATGTTTATTTTTAGAAAACTCACCTGCTGGCTCTTCTGAACTGCTATAAGTGGCCGTAGGTGCTGCAACAGGGATTTCTGTAACAAACAGTCAATGATTAAATCAAAACCATGCCCAATGCCTTGCATTTCCCCTTTTTTCTAGCTATTTTATTGTTTTCAATAAACAAGTTTCACTTCTTTAATGTAAATAGGGCTTTGTTGGTAATTTCGAGTAATTACCTACATGTGTTGCCCATATTTTTTAGCATTCTGCTATTCTAACATATATGTTGATGGGGTATCCTGGCTTGTTAAAATGTGCAGCTGGCAAAATTAGTGATATCGCAAAATCTTTTATATGAACCTTATAAAACAAAATCACATTATGAAATATATGAGAAACCAAATATTTTCCACTCAGTTCGTGGGGCCCGTTTTTCTCTTTCCAGTTTTTACAGCACATTTGTTACTTGCCCTGAGAAATTAGGGAAATCTAGTATCTTGGGGTTTTATTTGTCTATATGAGTCTTTGCCAAGCCAATCTGAATGGCTACATGTCTACAATTGCTTTGTCAAAGAGCCAGATAAATCTTTATTGTCGATGTCATCAGTTACTCCATAACAGAAGTGGTTCACATTAATAGAGGCACATTGAATAGTGCTCCCAGCGAGTACCTTATCGAGAAATGCCAGCTGCTGTGTGGGCCTGTCGTTTATCGCCACAGAAACCGTCTGCTGCCTTGTTGATACTGCCAATAAACATATCACCCATCATGGTTCTGGAGCAGGCCATGAGATTTATGAGTTGAAAGGCCGTCAGCGAGTTCAGGGCAGACTAGGTCATGTCATCCAGGGCTTTATGGTCTGTTTGACTTAGTGGAGGGGCAATCGCAAGATGTCCATCCAAGGAAATAATGGAACGGGGGACCGATACGGAAATTAAATGGGCCAGGGCCATGAAATCATGAATAATAATAAGTGTTTATGCAGAATTTTCTTTGGCGCATTATGACCAATTTCTATGTGGGTGGTAATGGGGAAATTACTGATGCTGGACCACCAGATTTAGTCCAAGATTAATTTTTAAGATGCATAATAGTAGATTTAATAAAGGACAATTCTTTGTGCTTATATAAAACCATTGTTTGTCATCTTGTTTTATATATTTGTAGTTCATGCTCATTTCCCAGGCAATTCGATGTGGTTCGGCACTGTTTTTGATACATATTTTTCCAAGAATAGCTTTATAGATATAAGTTGTGGTTTATCAATTAATGAATCTAGATCATTTATGAATGTTATGAGAGAAGATGACCTGAAAATGGACCTCTATATCATGGGAAAGTCATGTTTATGACTTAAACAGAAAGATTATTCTAATTATGTAAGCCAAACTAACATAAAGGAACACTGTTATTTACTATTTAAAAAATGTAAAAAGTTACAGTATGACTTAAGATGAGGTCTTTGTCACATTTTAGTCACATTTTACAATAAGGTTCTATTGAATTTGTAAACATTAGTAAATGCATTATGATCTCATGAACTAACAATGAACAATATTTTTTACATTTGTTCATATTAATTAATCAATCACAGTTGAAGTTCTTGTTATTTCGTAATGCATTAACTAATGTTAATGCACACAACTTTTAATTAAAAAGATGTAGTAGTAAGTTGTGCATGGATCGCGGCTTGAGTAGCATGAGCCTCCACATGCTGTGAGTCTCCGTGGTCAGGGGCGTAGCACCAAATTTTGGGCCCTGGGTACAAACCATCTTGCTGGGCCCCCGTACCAAATATGTATGTATAGAAAACTGACTTCTAAAGGGCCCCCCCTGCCTCGGGCCCTGGGTACTCGGTACCCTTTACCCCCCCAGTCCGACGCCCCTGTCCGTGGTGTCATGCACAACGAGCCACGTGATAAAATGCGAGGACTTGTCCTCCGCCACCCGGACTGAGGTGAGTAATTGCGCCACCACGAGGACCTACTAATTAGTGGGAATTGGGCTTTCCAAATTGGGGAGAAAAGGGATAAACTTTTTTTTAAAAAGGAAAGAAAAACGAGTCAAAACTCCTTTTGGATAAAAGTTAATTTTACCTGGTTATTTCTAGTTGATGCTTGAAAGACTACTAATAAATAAACAATATTTTATGAAGACACATAGAAAGAGAAAGAGAAAAACAAGTCAGAGAGATGAATCTTACTGATACAGGGTGCGATTGGTGAACGGCTTTGCTGGTAGCCTTTAGCACAGCGGTTGCATGTGATACCAGTCACACCATCCTTGCATGGGCACTGTCCAGTCGTCTGGTTACAAGTCTTACCAGCTGCGCCAACTGGATGGCAATCACATGCTGTAAATAAAAGATAAAATAATCCTTTAAGCTTTGAGGTTGTTTCTATAGATTTCCTGTTTCAGTGGCATACCCAAAAGTAGAAAAAAAGGCTTATAACTTGACCACAAAAAAAGGAGGGTAAAGTGTTTGGTATCATTGTAAAGAAAACTTAATAGAAAATGATGATATAGAGTATGATACATTCTGAGACTCTCAGCCTAAGAAACTGCTAAAAAAAATCATTTTTTTAAATGATATACCTCTGGGTGTAAATAAGGTGGCTCCGAAAAACTGCTTTTGTTTTTTTTTCCTCAATAATTATTATAATTTTTTTTGACACAACAAGGCAATCAAAAGATATAGCATTACACAAATAATTTATCATAGTGTCCAAAAATGCCTCATTGTGTCCAAAAGCCTCTCCAAACAAATAAAACATAATAATTGTACATAAAAATTGAATTACACATGAAAACACAACAATGACTTAAGGTGTGCATAGCATGTAGATATGATTATAGTAATGATATTTCACAGAATGAGTTGCATTCTGTGCCATTTGAGTCATCACCGAGTCTGTGTCATGTACTTGGAGCCATCTCCTGGTGGCCATATGTAATGTTGTGCTTTGTGTGGATTATCTAATGATCTATGCATCTGATTACCTTGTGTGTGGGCTCGTTATAAATATATTTTATGTTCTGTTTATTTTCAATACTAGGGGGCTATAACCTGAGGGGATGTGAAAACTTTAAAGTCCAGGCAGTGAGAACCACCAGGAAAAGCTTGTGTGTGTCTGTGTGTGGTGTCAGACTTTGGAATGGTTTGGGGATACAGTTCAAGCAATGCCCAAATATTCACCAATTCAAATTACAATTTAAAGAAATGGTGTTGATCAAATATGAGACTGAGTGAGGGATCTGGGTGCTATTGTGTTGTGACTGGGAGGGGTACTGGTTATGGTAAAATAAACTTAAGTATTTAGGATTATAAACGGTTCCTATTTATTTATCTTGATATTGTAAATGGTGACACATTTGGATATGTGTACATAGCTGAGTAAATAATGATAATGATTACTGTTATTGTAAAACTATGTTTAAACAATATGCTAGGATATGGTTATATTTTATATATGATGTGATTATTATAGATATCGGGACATATTTGAATGTTTACGATAATGAGGATTATCATATAGCATTATAGTGATTAGTGAGATAGCATAATGTAATTCTAAGAAATTATAATATGAAATTAATATTATCAAAACAAATAAATTATTATTTATTTAACTGTTAATGGCAGCGGATATATGGGGTAATATATGGGAAGGAATTGGGGGTGGGAGTAAATAAGTTATACTTCTTTCCACTCCCTTTCGAGCAACTATTATTATAAGTATAAATAATATGTGTGTATATGTGTATATATTTATATCCATGTATATGGGAGATAAGCTGTGCTATGTTATTTTTATTTGTGTGTGTGTTAATATATATGTATATATTATTTATTTTATTTTGCTTGAAATAAACTTCAATCAATTAATACAGTTTTAAGCGAAAACTCTGCATACAAGCAACCTCAAAATAATTGTCAAAGAAATATCCTTGTTTTACTCACTAGATTTTTGTCTGTGAGTAAAACAAATAGGCTGGTTGTGTTCTTTTCTTTGAGAGCTTTCCAACAGCATATGACACATGACTATTTTATCAGTGTGATGTTTTTACTGATTGCAATAATATGTGCAATGACATTTATATGTTTATAGCTAAATTAATCATTAAAAAAAAACAAGCTGTTTTCGCACTTTTGGCTATTTCATGTGAAAAGAAAAACCAACGTTCAAAACATAATTATATTTTATTTTTCAAAATGAGAAAAGAAAGAAAGCAACTTACACCAGACCTTTTCAGTTGGTATATTACATATGGACTACTTATTTTAAGTCTGAAAGCCTTAATATGTTACCGTTTGGCCAGACCATACTTTGCTTGGGCCAGGGATGTGTGTTGCTTGATCTGAGTGTTTGATACTGGTGGTTACCCACTGTGTGAAGGCAAAAGATATAGCATGTGTCAGTGTAAGTCTTTGTGTGTTAATATTTTTCGTGATCTGACATAGCACTGTCAAAGTTAAGACTCTTGGCAAAGGGAAGCCCTTGCAAATAAAGCCTGAATAATGTTCTCACTAATGACGGAACGGAGAGTACTTCAAAGGTGCTCTGGCGAAGCTGTTAGTCAGGACGATCACACATTAAATATGAGAAATTCTTTGTGCGCTCGCTCTGCCAAACGTTTACCATAAAGCTCCTTATTTGAAGTCTCAACTCAACTCTTCTCATCAGGGCTTCAGACGTTTTTTTTTTTTTTAAATAGCCAGGGACTAATTTGGTTATCCATGGAAGTTATCCAGCCATTACAAGAACTCAGAACTCTTAGAACTTGAGAGAAGTTAATTAATATTAGCAGTCAAGTCTTGATTTATTAATAAAGGCATTGGTTCATCTCAGATTTATCTCTCTTGGAAAAGCTGTAAACTGTTGTAATAGTACCAGAAACAGAAAATCAATCATCATTTCACATACTGTATCTCTTAAGCTATGAAATCCCAGGTTCCTGTAGCTCAACTGGTCATGAGTTTGATTCCCATGGAACACATGTACTAACGGAATTCTATAACTTCTAAACCAGCATCCTAATTAAAATGGAACCATGCAATTAACTGATTTAGAATGCTCAACATAGGCAGTGACTATTACTGGTCACTAATGCACTCATCACAAATAACTCACCTCACATGAAGCACAATTGACAACATTAGAAGATGATTCCAAAAGAGTTTGGTGTTAGCACATGTATCCAGGTTTCATTAACAGTTCTTGAACATACATTCGTCTGCAGATGCAGACAAAACACTGTACTAAAATAATCTGACCGTATTTTCTGTGCTTCCATTCATACATACAGTGTAGCCCGATTCCCAATTGAATGACTCTTATGAGATGTTCTTTTGAGTCTACAGTGCAAAACATACAGCGCAACCAATGTAGACAGATTTTCGAATGAATGACCAAAGTTTTTCCCATCTTCAAGAACGAACAAGGCTAGAGTAAATACTCTATGTCCATTGATAGAACGTGTCATGTCGTCCATCAGAAGTGTCCAGTGTGCGATCTCCCTTTATGAGTTGGTTATTTAGAGTGTACTGTGCGACCCATACAGTGTGACCCATGTGGCCCGATTTCCGAATGAATGACTCTTACAAGCTGGTCCTTTTGAATCTACAGTGCGATAAACGTACAGCGCGACCAGTGTAGACCGACTTTAGAACGATTGACTCATATAAGATGATTCGCTTGAATCTACAGAGCAAAACATACAGCATGACCAAAGTAGCCCGATTCCCATATGAACGACTCTTATGAGCCGGTTCTTTTGAATCTATAGTGCAAAAAATACAGCATGGCCAATGTAACCGATTTCCAAATGAGTGACTCATATGAGCTGGTTCTTTTGAATCTATAGAGTGAAAAATACAGTGCAACTATTATAGCCCAATTTCCGAACAAATGAATCATATGTAGGCTTGGGATCGATGCCTTTTTCAAGTGTCAATAATCAGAAAATATTCCCAGTGATTAGCGATATATAAATTCTGATATAAACTGCTTGTTGCACAATAGTGTTTTGACTCTTCAAACATGTGAGCGGCAGCGTAACTTAGAGAGGGAGACACACAGGACGCGTCTGGCAGAATGACGTGGCACATTCTAAAATGCAACAATTATTTTCTATGAAGGTACACACATATACGACACACCTATGACTCCCAGCTACGAAGCTGAAGGCTGCTCAAAATTCTGCATCACCACGGAGTGCAACTTATATAGTTTTCCATTAAATTTGACCCAAATCCTTATCAATGGACATAGTTTAGCCATCAATGGATGATGTATTGTTTATATGTATCTTTCATATAGCCTAACACAATGTATTTTCAGAAACAAGTATGTCTTGTTGAGGTTTGACAGATTGAATGAAACCTCAAGGCAACATACAGAAAAATTGAAAAATAAACATTCCCATTTCTAATTGTTGAATTCACAACCTTGGACTGCCACCTGTGCCACATTAATGCATCCTTCAGTATTAAGTAAAGTAAATGGTATATCACCCCCTTGTGGTCTCCCAAAGCTATTACGCCAGACTACATGTCGGCTTACATTAATATATCGCTGCCTCAAAAATGTATCGATAAACTAATGTGCCGATCAATAATCGATATGTCAATGTTTTATGAAATGCCTACTCATATTAGACAGTTCTTTTGAATCTACATTGTGAAACATACAGCTCAACCAGTGTTGTCTGATTCCTGAATGAATGACTCTTATAAAGGGGCTCATTTTAGTCTACAGAATGAATCATACAAAACTACCACCCAAACTGACTCTTGTCAGCTGGTTCCTTTTAATGAATTAAAAATTTATTGAACTGCAAGTCCTTAATTTTGGCATGTCCAACTCGAAATGAACCAAGAACCTTTACTGCACTTAAGGCTTGTGAGATTGTATTAATTAATGCATGGCATGGCATGCATATGACAATGTGTAGTTAAAGATAATTAGTGTATTTAGCTATATTTTATAAAAATGTATGAAAATATCTTCTAGTATTATAGATGGTATAACACCATTTGCATCTGTTGAATCTGTTCAGTTAAAATGTAAAAATGATCTCATCACTTGGTAACAGGCTGCTGAGGACAGTAAAAACACTAAGAATAGCATTTCTTATTTCCAAATATTTCTTCCTCACAAGGACTAAAATAATATTTTATGGGACTGTTAAGGAGCCTTTACTGGATGAAATATACTGTATTTATAATATAAATGTCTTTCAATTCATTTGCCATCTTTGGATTGGCTTTTCATCAAAGGATACAGGCTACCTTAGAATTTGGCCCAAATGAGGTGTCTTAGAAGGCAGTATAACATTTGGAACAGCCTTTGTGTCATAGCTATGATGCCTTAAAATGTTGTCTAAGTAGCTCACTAGGTTTTGGAATGCAGTTTATTTGTCTCCACCATTACCCTTAAAAGATGCTTGATGGTCCATTTTCCAATTTTGCTCTGATACAAAGTTCCTGAACTAAAACAAAACTTAGAGTGACAGCTAATTTTTCTGTAGAAGAGGGATGGAGTTTTGATTTAAACCAAATGAGAACAGCAGTTTCTCATGCCACATTATGCAACACTTCATGTTCTTTGCTAAATTGACAGCATCGGGGAAGAATTGGTTGACATCATGCTTTGGCAATGTCATTACTAAAACATGATCAGCAGTGTTTTAGAAGAGCATTATATCCATTTGGTTTACTTTTATTGTTGCCCATCACTGATAATATACTGTAGGTGATGTTAAAAAGTACTATACATTGTGGTGGGATGCTCTGAATTTCAATGCCCACTCAATATTCACTCAACATAGTTCTGCACTTGAGCCACCCACCAACCAGCCCACCTCCTGCTGAATTACGACACTGTTTTTACGCCTTCACAGACGACCCTACAACTCTACAGTCCATAATCTAAACCAGAAACACTAATAATGTAGTGGTAGTAAGAGGAGATGCTAAGGAAATGGGAGTTGAACAAGGTGGAGTAGACACTAAATCCCTTTCCATTTAAATGGATAGTTCACCCAAAAATGAAAGTTCTGTCATCGGTTGCTCACCCTTATGTTGTTCCAAATCTATAGTTTCTTTCTTGAATTTTTGAAGAATTACCTGGGCCACTCTTTTCCATCTAGGTAAAGTGAATGAGAACTGCGGCTGTCAAGCTCCAAAATGACAAAAAATGTGTATCCTAAAAGTAGTCTTCTAAAGTCATATGGCTTTGTTTGAGTAAAGAACAATTATTAACTGTTGGAACTGGATATAGAGTCAGTGAGTTAAACCCAGTTCGGATAAATACAATTGAGAAAGAATAATTTAGACAGTTTTTGTGGACTGGATGAACCTTTTCAAGATCCATCTCAAAAGAACGATTCATTTATGAATCAGGCATCACTACTTCTCTCATGAACTCTCACGAATGTGCCACAGAAAGCTAGGGTGGATTTGATGATTTTCAGATATTAACGACTTAAATATTGGTCTTTTTCTCACACAAAGCTGTCGTATGACTTCAGAAGACTTGGAATATAATGCACAAATAATTTGGACCATTTTATGATACTTATATTAAGTTTTTCTTTTTTTGTAGACCTACTTGTGAATGGAGTCCCCATTCACTTTCATCATAAGGTAAATAATGGCCAGGATATATAAAAAATAATAATAAATAAATAAATAACAAAATATCACCCATTGTGTTCCATGAAAGTCATACTTATTTGGAATGACCCGTTGGTGAGTTCTAATTAAATAATGACAGAACTTAAGCATAAAAGGTGTAATGGAGAAAGATCGAGAAATTGCAACGCAGTGGCGTAGCTCTAGTGGGCGACATGGTGTTTATTCTGTTCTTGATGAGGTATGAAGTTGGTAATCTGGGAAATAAAGCATGAGACATTCCAGGTTGCCACTGAAAATGGATCTGGCTTTGTGTCTAATTTGTCGTGATAGGTGCAGATACGCCTTGTTATTTACAAGCGATATTCCCTTTTCCCTCCAAATGACACCCTATGGAATTTTCATAAGCACTGAACATTGTTGACACAGTGTAGCGTTTCCTGTCCAAAACAAGCACAATGAGATGGTTGGCTGACTCGAACAATAAATACGGCAGTCCGCTAAACGACGTCACAATGTGAGGAGTTTGTCACCTGAGAAGAGTGGAGCAATCAGCTTGGGTTTGGTTTCGATTTTCTCAGCCAAAACTTAAGAATGCCGACTGGAACTCCTCAACGTTTCCCGGATAAACTTTGCCGGTCATATATGTTAAGGTCATTACAAGAGGCAAAGTGAGGGTGCTACATTAGTAAAACTAGCTTGCCTGTATCTCTCACATCTGGCCTCCAATCATCCCATATACAGTATAGCCTGAGTAAATGTTTTGGCTGGCAGGGAAGAGTTGTTGAAAATCATTTGTAACCTCTCCTAAATCAGATGCATTCCTCTTGTGATAATACACAGTCATGTCAATAAAACATGGGCAGTGTTTGCTATAAATCACATATGCATTTTTGGATCCTGACAGTCCAGTTAAGCAACCTCAGTGATTGGGTAAGCAGCCTCTCATATCAATTATGCTGCGGTTTGTTGAAGCTTCCCGTCCATCAGACTCCAGGTTTGCTAGAGTCAGCTGAGAATTCAAATTATCTTGGCATAAATATGGGGGAAAATGCAATTGCACAGAACGTTTTGTGAGTGAGTGGCCATTGGGACAACATGCCACGGGTCAATGAGGGACTGACTTTGTGAAATTCATCTGTGAATTAATACAAATGGAGACAATGCATGAAATTAATGTGGTGGGGTTGGTTTAAAACTCCAGTGTTACCCATTTTTAAAAAGTAGTTAGCTTGACTATAAGTAACTTACAAAACGCAGCTAACTACATTAGAGCTACTATGGCAAGAAAATAGTTTTAATAGTAAAACACTGGTTCAAAGAGAGCGAAGATCACAACAGGTCAACAAATGCTGATAACATTAAATTGAATCTAAATACAACTTATGCTCATTTACATGAAACTTCCAAATGAACTGATTCACTATAATAAAGTGGAATTTCCAACACTGCATATAAGTGAATCGGTGAATCGTTTATTTAAACTGGGTCATTTAAATGAACCTTCCAAACGAACTGATTCACTATAATAAATTGAAATTCCCAACACTACATATAAGTGAATCGGTGAATCGTTTATTTGAACTTGTTTATTTACACAAACATTCCCAACGAACTGATTCACTATAATGAATTTGAATTCCTAACGCTAAATAAAAGTGAACTTGTGAATTGTTTATTTGATTCATTTACATGAACCTTCAGACTGAACTGATTCACTATAACGAATTGGAATTATGGGATGTTTTTAGGTGAGTGTTTTTGATTATTTCCTTATTATGTGTTTGATTACTCGCTTTGCTATGTGACAAAAAAACAGATAGAGCATTTTGTAACGCTACAGCACAACTCTTTGTAAAAAGCTTCTCTACTGGACAAACTACATTGTAGTAAAAATAAATCATCGCTTACCTTTGCAGGCACGCCTGTGGGAGATGGCTTTGGTCATGTCTCTGTAATAACCCTCTTTACAGTAGTGGCAGTGCCGTCCGGCTGTGTTGTGTCTGCAGTTGAGACAGACCCCTCCACTCCTGCGGCCAGATAGTTTGTACAACTCCATGTTGAAGCGGCAGCGACGAGCATGTAGATTACAGTGACAGGCTTTAGCAACCGATGGTGATTGAGAAGGAAAATGGAGAGAGAGAAATTTAGTGCAAGCTGTGGAAGTCTCATACAGACACATAGATTAACATGTTGATGTATTTAAAAAAAATAAAAATTATATTTGTTTATTCTCTGATATTTAATTTTTCTCAGATTTTTATTTAAAAAACATTTACCTAGTGATTTTCATTTTTTTCATTTTGTAGTTCAGGTCTTCGATAGAAGCACAATAATTTTTAACAACTTATTACTTCTTCACATTGGTGTAAAACTATCTAAAATCTATCAATCTGCATAAATGATTTCAAATGAGTTTTCAATTTAAGCAAAGAATCTGCAAAATGTGTGACGTCACTGTACAGAACTAATGTAGAAATTAATGGGTGATTTTTGCCACTGCAATCTTTAATACTTAAAATAAATCAACTTGGCTAAAAAGAGGGGACACGTGTCTATTCCAAGGACCCTGTCTGCTTCTATTTAAAAATAAATTCTACTTGATGGGAAACTTATCTGTAAAACACACGTGACATATCAATTCCCCTTTACAGAGTATCATATATACATTTTAGTGAGCAATCTAACAATTGCTTTATTGCTGTACTGATCTATAGGGCATGCTGCTTCTGGCAATGTGGAATCTGAATCTGATGTGGGTTATTCTGTCCCATGTGGATCATAGAAGCCCCTCGACACAGTTGGAGCGAGGAGAGGTACTGAGTAAAGAGCTGTTTGACCAGCATCCTGAAAGAGCTTTATTATTGTAATGACATCACTGCATCTCTGGGCCTCTATCCATTGCAACGTTTCATTAAGAGACAATGGCTTCATAAAACTGCTCGCTCCAGATCTTATGCACACACACCTGCTGATAGCTTTGACCTCTAACCTTTCCCGGCTATTGAAAGTTTAGCTCATTTATCAAAATGTCATATATCAAAATTCTTAATGGCAATACAACTGACACTTGTTAACGCTATTTGCAGTTTAATATTTATTACTGGCAGTCCCCTTTCTGTATGACTGCTAACCATTGAATATTCTGTGTCATATAAATATTCTTTGTGCATGCACTTAATATGATAACTGAAACTTTATCATCAGCAACACATGGTCACCACAAGGAACTTTATTTCAAAAGAACATTTTATTTCTATTATTTATGATTTCGCCTGTCTTTCAATTGAAAAGTCAAACAGAGTTTATTTCATTTTTGGATGAACTAGCCATTTAAACAATGAGTTTTGCTGTGTGATCAAATTGATTTAGATAACAGGAATATCCAAAAACAGAGCCCACATTTCTACTCTAATTCTACTTCCAGTACACTCGCTATAGAGTTTATGGTTACTGACTAAATAGGGACACATGCTGTCACTCACAAACACAGGAAATAGGTGTTAAGCAGCTGTCAAGTTTTATATTCCCTAAACTTAGAACACTTAAACCACTCAACACACATCGATAACATACAAAACCAGGCCTCACTCTCTCCCAGAACTGAAAAGATGGAGCAGAAAGTGTAAAGATGGGGCAAAGCGTCAGGCTAAATGAGATGGTAAATATGGCCTTAAAGGGATAGTTCACTCAAAAATGAAAATTCTCTCATAATTCAGCATTAACATCATCCATACGACTCCAGTGGTTAAATTAATGTCTTGTAAAGTGATACGATCGCTTTTGTTGTGGAAAATGATCAATATTTAAGTACTTTTTAACTATAAATCATCGCGTCCGGTAAGCAGCAAGAGCAGTAAGAGGTCATGCGGTCTTTCCAGCATTACAGCAGAAGCTCTCTACCTCTGTTGGCATTGCCTGGCATTGCCTGGCATTACCTACATGTGCACCACCATGTCTCCTGAGCTCTCTGTTTCTCTGAGACTTGTTGGTCCAGCTTCCTCCATCTCCCTGTGCTCCTGATTAGAGTATTCCGGTTCAAATTAATATGGCTGTGCAAAAACGTGTATTTCCTCTTAAATCAAAATCTCATGACATCTTTGTTTAAATATACTTCAATTTATTTAAGTTCCTCCTACTCTGTAGTAAACAGCTCTGCTCTTCCGGGGTGTTGCGCATGCCAACGGCAATATGTCACATGAGAGACCGCATGACCTCAGCCCTCTAATGAACGGACATACCGCTGCTTAACGGAATTGATTATTTATAGTTAAAAAGTACTAAAATATTGATCTTTTCTTACTAATAGTGATCGTATCGCTTTATAAGACATTCATTTAAACACTGTAATGAGTCGTATGGATGATGTTTATGCTGATTGTCTGTGCTTTTTGTAGCATTAAAAATCGTGTTACCATCCACATGCATTATAAGGACCTACTGAGCTGAGATATTTTTCTATTTTCTTTTTTTTTTTTTCTTCAAATGTGTTCTGCTGAGGATAGAAAGTCATATACTTCTGGAATAGCATGAGGGTGAGTAAATGATGAGAGAATTTTCATTTTTCATTGTAATTTGTGATGAGATGAGTTAAAGTGCAAATTAATTGAAATTGTTACATTTTTGTTTGATAGTAATTATTTATTTTTTAAATATTTTTTTTATTGAAAAGCTTTTTTAATTTTTTATATTTTTTCAATTGAAAGTCCCTTTTTATTTTGTGGCAGATAAAACAAATATATAATTTTTTTCAAAAGATCTTTATAAAATCATAATTATTACAAAAACATTTTAGATATATAAATTGTTCACAGAAAGTACATTTGCAACATTACTTTATTTTGAAATGGACAAAGCTAAAAAAAAAAAAAAAGACTGGTGCATATTAGGTTCAAAGGTCATAGTTATGTTATTGATTCAAGAACATCATACTTAAAAATTCAAACTACTTTCTCAACCACATTGCTGTACTTAAAATAGGTTGCTACTACTCTATAATTCTGCTAATTCTCTCCCTCGTGGCCATCTGGAAAGGCCTCTGTTTGCCGTGTGTGGTGTGATGCAATGAGGGGTGATAATTAAGGGGGCATTTCCATAATGGGCCTTGCTCTGTAATTGTTTGCCAGCACCAATTAGCAAGGCAATAAGACCTCTCTGCTTTTATGTTTGTGTAAATGCTTGCCGCATTTTCCTAGTGAAAGTGAGATACAATGTCTCAACCAATGTAATCTGACCAAATAAAACCACAGCATGCCCTGAACTAAAGAGTAACAGCATAGCACTTATTCTCCTGCTAACTGGCTGTGAAGTTTCTACTGGTGCATCAGAAATCAGCATGATGTTCCACTTTAAAGAGCAAAAGTTGTTGTGACCTTTGAATGACATCATCATTAAGACTGTTTAATTATTACTGGATTACACCGTGGATTATTAACCAGTTTACTACTTCTATTCAATTTGCTGATGTTCAATGATTTGAGCATGGCACTGAAATGCAATAAAATGCATAATTTAGCTCAAAGCTAAATGTCAATATCTTTGCACTTTCCAAAGTCTGCAACTCTTCCACATTTTCTTACATTAATTTCTTTACAAAAACTATACAAAACTTGCATGCTTCCTAATTTGTGCACTGTCCTGCTACACAGCATTCTACACAGGAACCATCAGATTAGAAAAGTTGAAAAATGGTGCAGAACTGTGAGCCGGACGACACTTTTCAAGTACCAAGAAAGTCGTTCCTTATGGTTTAACAACATATGATCTGCACATTGTTTTCTTTGTTTTTGTTAATATGTCAATCATAGGTCAAAGAATATAAAGATCAAAAGACAAAAAACTGACACTGAAAAAAACGATTTTGTGGTGAAGTAAATACAGCAGAAATGATGAAGTACTTTCTAAGCATAAACTTTGTAAATTTGTACTCAATTTCAACATCTAAATATTAAAAAGGTAAATATTATTTAGGATTGTTTATCTTTACCATGCATTATCATGTATCAGTCCTAAAACAGAAAAACTTTCATATTTATTCACGTATTTGAGTCAGTTTAATTGGTGAATGAAATAAGTCAATTTGACTTGGTGTTCCCAGCATGCACCCGGTTTGAATAATTAATGAGCTTGCATGGTTTCACTGTTTATATTATTGTTGATTTTGTTGTTGCGTTCAGTAACTTCTTGTTTGTTTGTACATTTTCTACTCAAAATTACACGTTCATGTTTAAAAAAATGTAATGTGATATTGTCTAATAGATTACATAACAAGCATAAAGCTTCCCTATGATTAAACTTGTTTATAGGGAAAGTTTAAAATGTGTGTTAGTAAAACTTGAACATTTTATTAGACTAAGTTTAAGTATCATGTACATCATGATTATATAGTACATACGTACTCTGAAAATACAGGGATTTGGATGCAGCCTTGGTCAGGCTTATTCGCTTATGGAGGTCACTAGCCTCTTATGGTGTGCAAAAAAAGATTTGACACCATGGGACAATCCAGTTGTATAATTGTCCAATCAGTAATGTTCAGGCCCACATTCCTTCCATTAATAAATAATGCTGCTATGCTGTGCCAATGATAACATAACATGTAATGGATAATAACACATAATAGCCTGAATATTGCTGGCCATTCCTCCTGTTGAGAGTGCTGGAAATTGCCCAGGTTATCCCGTAAGGAATCCTGCATTCACTTGGCTCAAAGGGAACCCTTCCAACTGTTCTTAAAATTTAACTTGTGAAGACACATTGCATGTGTGTCTTCATATCACAATCTATTGACTCCTCATAGAACCCCTGTGCTCTGTTATTAAACCTTGAGGAGGTATTTGTTAATCAAATTTGCAGTATATGAGCCCCTTATACAGGCACTGTGATTTACTTATTTGACTAATTGGGCGGGATCCGTTGAAAAACTTTGGCCCATAAAAATTTCCACTTAAATCACTGGCTGACAGATTAGTTGCTCTAATATTTCAAAGCTTCTGGGCAGTACTCGAAAACAAACAAAACAGGAGGGATGTCGACATGTTCCCTAAGTAGAGTATGTTTCATTTTGGACAATAATCACAGCAAAAAAACGGGCCAGAGCGAAACCCAACTTATTGCATCAGCGTATCATTGCACAGCTTGTTAGTCTTTTGATTTATCCCTGTGCTTTCCATGTCCTCTTGTTTGTTTTCATAAATGCAAAGCACCCACTGAGTAATTGGAGATTAATTTATGGCACTTCATTATTCAATTTTAATAAGTTCCACTGTAATCAGGACGTCACTTCAAGAACACTAAAAGAACCTCGAGTGTTTTGGCACGTCGATACAGGAAATATAAAAAAACACGTGCCGTCCTGGCTAATACGGGACAGTTGCCAAACCTAATACATTTTTTCAACACAATTTATTGAACATTTGGCATTTTAACCTACTGTACATTTCTGTTATTTTTGGTGTCACTTTGCTGATAACTGTAAGCAGGGCCCGGGATTTTACATAGCAACTGGCCCAAAAATTGTCCTTTTCTGCATCTCACCGTGCCGATTTGTTGTCCGACCTGCATAATGCGGCTCGTTTTTAGCTTATCGCGGCCCATTTGGCAAGTTTCACGGCCGACCCACCGGCCAACTCGGTTCTCCCGATGACCAGTCCGCTCATGATCGGACCCAAAGTACGTCGGCCCACCGGGAAAATGCCCGGTATGCCAGATTGCCAGTCCAGCCCTGACTGTAAGGCATATGTTGTACATTTCTCAGTACAATTAGTTTGTTTGGCAATAAAAGCAAGTATGCTGCTATATTTTAATCAAAGCCTTGGCATGGTGGTTAGCATATACTGTATTTTCAAACCAGGAGGTCAAGATTTGGCTGGTTAGCATTAGCAGTTAGCCGCTGCTGGTATATGTTGTAACAACAACATTTAATCTGCCAAAAAGCCACAAAAGTCTCTCTCCACTGACAGTCATTTAAATGTACCATTAGCTGTGTATTCTGTTGAAATAGCATTTTTTCAAGCAGCATAGAAATAGCAAAAAGTTAATTATATTATAATAGCACTATAGATTTGGGGTCAATGACACTTTTTTTTTTCTCAGATCTGTTAAATTATTCAAAAATACATTAGAAATGTATTTTTGTTTGTTCACACAAAACAATTACTTGAATACAGCTCTGCTATGTTGAACATGTTTTCAATCACAGAGTTCAAAGTCATACAGATATTTTTTCAGGGGCTTTAAGTAAAACATTTCATGTGGTGTAAAACTCATTTGTGGTCAGCCATGTGACAAAAACACACACACACACACACACACACACACACACACACACACACACACACACACACACACACACACACATGTTGTGTTTCCATGTTTTATGGGGACTTTCCATAGACATAATGGTTTTTATACTGTACAAACTTTATATTCTATCCCCTAAACCTAACCCTACCCCTAAACCTAACCCTCACAGAAAACTTTCTGCATTTTTACATTTTCAAAAAACATAATTTAGTATGATTTAGAAGCTGTTTTCCTCATGGGGACCGACAAAATGTCCCCACAAGGTCAAAAAGTTGGGGTTTTACTATCCTTATGGGGACATTTGGTCCCCACAAAGTGATAAATACACGCTCACACATACACACACACACACACACACACACACACACACACACACACACACACACACACACACACACACACACACACACAAAGGAAATCTAGATCCTCTTGACTGTGAAATAAATAAATCATAATTTTGTCATGTCATTAAATATCAATATATATATATTTATTTTTTTGAAAAGGCACATTTTGTTCTGATCATTTGGTGTCACTCTGAGAAAACTTGTTCATGAATGTTTTGCTAAAGAAATCATGATAATTGATTGTTTGAAAAAACATGATATTTGTAAAAATATTTTTCACCTTAAAAAATATGTTAGAAAACTTGAAATTGAAATGAATGATTAAAGTTGCTTACACTCTCTTGTATTCAAGGGTCAATAAAAGTATTTTAGTACCTTTTACAGTTCTTGATGGTAACACCACATAACATTTTCAAAAAGTCTTTAAATAATTTATTTATTTTAATTTATTGTAGAACAGGCTTTAAAAAAAAAAAGTCAACCTTATTTTTCAATGACCTTTTGGCTAAATCTCTCTGTGTAAATGTTTTTTACGTTTTATCCATGTCTTGCTTTACCTCCTCAGATTTCTTACAGTTGTGCAAACTTTTGCTGAGGTTTTTAAAGGCTGTTCCACTGTGAATTTACAGTAAAACCCTGAGCAAATGTTCATTCAGTACGCTTCAAATAAAATATCACATGCTGTCTCAGAGTTGAAAAAGCAAGACAAGTGGAATCGAATGGAAAAATGCTAGATTGAAACCAAGCGATAAAGACATTCGTTGTAGCGGTGGACACCAGACGCTGAGAAGAATTGGCATGAGTGAATGGACTTCCCCACGGAACATAAATCAGTTTGAAAGAGGGGGACGTCAGTGTGAGCTCTTCCCACTGTTTTTGCATTCCTTCTGTTTTTCAGGCCCATTTAAATCATCCTCACGACAGGCCGACAGGCTGCAGATGTGTGGCCCATCAGTTCCACCGCAGCTGAATCCGGGGTCCAAATTCCCAGTGATACGTAAATAGGAATCTTCCTTTGGATCATGCCGTGATATGGCATGGGACAGAGGGATTGCACGTTTCCACTGCAGGTGTCGTCACTCTGCGACGTCTTCTGGTCTCATTCTCTCTCACCATCTGAGATTTACAGCCCTTGAAATGCACTAAGAAGCCTCATTGATGCTGCGTTATGGAATTCAGCTATGCAATGAGGGAAAGCTTCCATGGTGAGCTTTACAAGGTGCAGTTGACTTGGGTGAATGAAAGGCAATGGAGGAATGTGTGTGTCTCGGTGGTATTGTTGGATTGGAGCATGGCGTTCCTCACCATTTAAAACTTTCAGTGGGAATTCAGCGGTTTTGTTGAGCTATTTGCTTTTTTGTGGCTTTTTTGTAACCGCTATTTGAACGGATAGTGGAAATATGTTGGAAAACGACAAGTAGATGATGTGGGAAAAGGATCAGGAAATATCATGAGCTGGAATTGCACTTGCATCACCCACATGAACAGTATCTCAATGTGTCAGAGGATGTGTTAACTGCTAGGCTTTATATTAGAAAGTTTCTTCTAGACCGCAATGAGACTAAATGGAGTGCAAATGGAGACTTTTTGTAATATCTCAGCTCTGTTGGTCCATACAATGCAAGTGAATGGTGACCAAAACTTTGAAGCTCCGAAAAGCATATAAATGCAGCACAAAAGTAATCTATATGACTCCAGTGGTTTAGTCCATGTCTTCTGAAGCAATCCAATTGGGTTTGGGTCTCCTTGACGATCATGATGTCAAGCTCGATTACACTTCCTAGTGCCATCTAGCGTTCTGCACATGTGTCAAGCACTAGAAAGTTTAATCAAGCTTGATCACCTCAGATGACATGGATTGGAGTCTTATGGATTACTTTTATGCTGCCTTTGTGTGTTTTTTTGGACCTTCAAAGTTTTGGACCCTGTTGACTTGCATTGTATGGACCTACACAGCTGAAATATTCTTCTAAAAATATATGTGTTCTGCAGAAGAAATAAAGTCATACACATCTGGGATGGCATGAGGGTGAGTAAATGATGAGAAAATTTTAATTTTTTGGTGAACTAACACTTCAAGTCTACTGCTTCTCAGATGATTCTCCAGAGAAAAGCACCCCAGTAATGTGTCTCCTCTAGAGTTTCTAAAGAGATCTAAAAAATATCACAAACTGTCCTTGACACCAGAGTTTTCAATCAAAAGTCTAAGATTTCAATATGAGCTCAAACTCATCCGAGACAAAATGATCTGTGCTATGCTATCCACATTTATTTTGTACCTTTATATTCTTTGTGTATATCAAAGATTGTCTCATTTTTATTCCTCCCAATTAATTTTAGGAGAGACATCTCAGACAAAGTATATACTGCAACAAATGTAACTGAGAACTGAGAAAAGTACAGCCTGATTTCATGAAAATTACGTAAATGTGACGACATTTTGCAAAATGATATTGCGTGGAACATTACACATATGGCGTCATTTTCGAGGTGAAACGTCCACTGTGTGGCACAAAAAGCGAGTTAAATATTCTTCTAAATAGATACAGTTTTTAAGGTAATATTGTAGAGTTTTATAATGAACAAAACGTAACGTCCTACCCTAAACCAAACCAAAAGTGTCATAAAAATCAAACGTGAGATGCAAAACTCAATTGCAACCACGTAATGTTTTGGCTCCTCTATGACACTTTAGGCTCAGTGAAAAGTGTTTATAAATTTATAATCTACCATTTTACCCATGATTTGTGTGAAAGAGAGTTGTTGTTGAAAAGTTGTTGTTGTAGCTCCTCGAGTTAATTTCACTAGTAAACTGTCGCGATACATACAATGAACCACAGAAAAACCATTTTGCACAGATTTTGGTACAGATTGGAAATATTATGTAATGGAAACTATTTGGGCCCTATTTTAAGAGTGCTTTGCCTTCAGCGCATCGCTATGTGATACATCTTTCGCGCAAATCAATGGTCATGGCCATGAAATTGTGATATTTTCATGCAAGCATCCACTAAGTCAAGGCACAAGTGGGTTGGCGAAATTGCGCTGCACATTGTGCTGTCACAAAACTAGAGCGCAATGTCTATTAAGCTTTGAATGAAGCTTTGAAAAGCTCTGGGTACCTAAAAACTACATACATATTTCAGAATCAGCTTTATTGCCAAGTATGCTTACACATACAAGGAATTTGTCTAGGTGACAGGAGCTTCCTGTCTACAACAATACAAACAATACCAAAAACAGCAGCAAGACATAGGTAATTAAAAACAGAAAAGAACACAAAATTAAGTAATTATACATATACGTACATACACTCACCTTCATACATACCCACATACATACACGTAGTGCAAATCTAATACAATCTGTTATATAAAGAACAAAAAACTGTATATTATGTACAGAGCAATGTAAGTAATGGCAGAAGTGGATATGTTGGAAAATATAAATTAAAATTAAAATTAAACTGTGTATTGCACATAATTATTGCTCAATGGGGCAATTTAATTGTTCATTAGATGGATGGCCTGAGGGAAAAAACTGTTCCTGTGCCTGACGGTTCTGGTGTTCAGAGCTCTGAAGCGCCGGCCAGAAGGCAACAGTTCAAAAAGGTAGTGGGCTGGGTGAGTGGTGTCCAGAGTGATTTTACCAGCCTTTTTCCTCACTCTGGAAGTGTATAGTTCTTGAAGGGGGGGCAGGGGGCAACCAATAATCCTCTCAGCAGACCGAACTGTCCTTTGTAGTCTTCTGATGTCTGATTTCGTAGCTGCACCAAACCAGACAGTTATTGAAGTGCAGAGGACAGACTCAATGACTGCTGAGTAGAACTGTTTCAGCAGCACCTGTGGCAGGTTGAACTTCCTCAGCTGGCGAAGGAAGTACAACCTCTGCTGGGCCTTTTTCACAATGGAGTCGATGTGTATCTCCCACTTCAAGTCCTTTGAGATGGTAGTGCCCAGGAACCTGAATGACTCCTCTGCTGCCACAGTGCTGTTTATAATGGTGAGGGGGGACAATGATGGGGTGTTCCTCCTAAAGTCCACAATCATCTCCACTGTTTTGAGCGTGTTCAGCTCCAGGTCGTTTTAAAAGTCAAACACATTTAAGGATTTACAAAAATGTTAATCGGAGTGATTTGCACTTGGTGTGAATAGAACCTGTCACACAGCGCTGCTATTTGCACTTCAATAGTCTGGTGGAAACAGAAACATTTAAGCAAATCAGGTTTGTAAATAGCATCTATCTTTGCACTTAGTGCAAATAGCCTCTGCCAATATTCATATAATATAATATAATAATCTGATATATTTAGGCTATTTAATGCCTTTATGAAGCCCAGGAAAATATCAAAACAAGAATCTGACAAGGGATGAATCTAAAGCCTTTTCTAGAGTAACTAAGTAACAACTTGCCTCAGGAAAAGAGAGAAGTCTCCTGTTCTCAGTCAATAATAGAAGCACCAAGAAATTGAGATAAAACGAGCAGCCTGGCTGAGATCTGTAGACGCCTCAGTGTGCTGAAGCCCAACCAATCTGCCACATGCTCTTGCTGCAATCTACCCCACAGCGGACAGGACGCTGAGTATAGCGGAGCTGTAAATTACAAACTCCAGGTGACCATCCATCCTAACTCTGGTTTGACAGTCTTGTTGCAAGCCTGTTGAACTTAACCATGCAAACCTTTTTAATTATAGGGATAATTTACCCAAAAATGAAAGTTCTGTCATCATTTACTCGCCTTCATGTTGTTCCAAACCTGTGTGACTTTCTTTCTTCTGTGGAACGCAAATATCAGTCATCATTCACTTTAACTGCATGGAAAAAGATGCGATTAAGTTGAATGGTGACTGAGGCTATTATTCTGCCTAACCTCTCCTTTTGTGTTCCACAGAAGAAACAATGTCATGTCGGTTTGGAACAACATGCAAGTGAGTAAATAATGAAAAAATGTTCATGCTTGGGTGAACTATTCCTTTAAATGGCTTCTACATTGATACTAATTTCTCACTGAAGATTCAACGTCCACAAGTTTTTACACTCAACGAATTCAAAATAATGTCTATTTTTTCCTTGCTCATATTCTCACGCCCTTTAGCTGTCACAGAAATGCAAACAGATGTACATATGAACATATGAATTCACATTTACTTGTATTACATATGAATAATATATTTTTAGAAAGATATATATCTCAAGTAATGTACTTAAAAGTAATTACTTTAATTAAAGGGGCGGCTGTGGCTCAGGTGGTTGAGCGGGTCGGCCACTAATCGCAGGGTTGGCGGTTCGATTCCCGGCCCACATGACTCCACATGCCGAAGTGTCCTTGGGCAAGACACTGAACCCCACATCCAGTATGCGGCAGCCCTGTGGGCGAAAATGCCTTGTTGATGCTAGAGGTCAGAGGAGAATGGGCCGACTGATTCAAGCTGATAGAAGAGCAACTTTGCCTGAAATAACCACTCGTTACAACCGAGGTATGCAGCAAAGCATTTGTGAAGCCACAACATGCACAACCTTGAGGCGGATGGGCTACAACAGCAGAAGACCCCACCGGGTACCACTCATCTCCACTACAAATAGGAAAAAGAGGCTACAATTTGCAAGAGCTCACCAAAATTGGACAGTTGAAGACTGGAAAAATGTTGCCTGGTTCTGATGAGTCTCGATTTCTGTTGAGACATTCAGATGGTAGAGTCAGAATTTGGCGTAAACAGAATGAGAACATGGATCCATCCTGCCTTGTTACCACTGTGCAGGCTGGTGGTGGTGGTGTAATGGTGTGGGGGATGTTTTCTTGGCACACTTTAGGCCCCTTAGTGCCAATTGGGCATCGTTTAAATGCCACGCCCTACCTGAGCATTGTTTCTGACCATGTCCATCCCTTTATGGCCACCATGTACCCATCCTCTGATGGCTACTTCCAGCAGGATAATGCACCATGTCACAAAGCTCGAATCATTTCAAATTGGTTTCTTGAACATGACAATGAGTTCACTGTACTAAAATGGCCCCCACAGTCACCAGATCTCAACCCAATAGAGCATCTTTGGGATGTGGTGGAACGGGAGCTTCGTGCCCTGGATGTGCATCCCACAAATCTCCATCAACTGCAAGATGCTATCCTATCAATATGGTCCAACATTTCTAAGGAATGCTTTCAGCACCTTGTTGAATCAATGCCATGTAGAATTAAGGCAGTTCTGAAGGCGAAAGGGGGTCAAACACAGTATTAGTATGGTGTTCCTAATAATCCTTTAGGTGAGTGTAAAACACCACTCAATATTTATGATATGAAATGACAATTGTGTGCAGAAACCCAAGGCCCGCTGAGCCACATATGGTTAATAACTAAATACACTTGTATCTAGGTGAGTTCCAGTCACTGGATGGGAAAGGAAGAGGGAGAGAACTTCCTGCTGTGAGCCAGAAGTGTGTTGTCCCTGGAAACACACTGAAGCCAATTACATCCTGAGCAAGATTGCACACACAATGCTTTAACCTGTACAACTGTTTGTCTGGTAACCCTTGGCAACACTGGCATGCAATATGTCATCGCTTTGCAACACTCTTTCCAGCATCTATCAATACAATATGACATATCAACTCCACAGATGCGTCTGAAGTATTTTGAATACAATTGAGTTGCAGTTTAAAAGCAATTAATCAAGTTTTATGGGTATAATTTACTTAAAATTTGCACTGACCTTTATGTGTTAACAATGTCATGTGTTCAACAGTAGCTTCTAAGGTCATGCTGTTTTATAGTTTGTTTTCTTTGCACAGTCTTAGACAATGTGGGGGTATTCGTAATGTCACAGATGCGTGTGTGTATTTGAGGAACTATACATGCATTCACCAATGTAAGTATAGTAGCACCATATATAGTGTGCAAAAAAATAACGTGCTAAGGAAATAACGAGCATTTTAGCTCTGGCCCTTTACTCTATGGAGCAGCTCTGATGAGTGATTTTGGCTTTTGTGTTATAGTTGGGTTGGTCACAGGACACAGAATTCACTCCATTTCCCATTCGACTGTGTAGAGGGCAGACAGCATATCTCAACAGTGTTATCCTGCGGAAAAAGAGGTCGCTATCTGGACGAAAATACCAGTCAAAATGGCTCAAGCTTTTGCCATGGTCTGAAACTTTGTCTGCATTATACACTCACACACACACCAATATGCACACTATGATCATTTTAGGCATAGTATCCTGTTTAATGCTCAGTTTATGTAGGAAGGATTAACCTCAATTTAGGAATTCTAAGGGTGTCAGAGAATTTTGGGAATTAATTGGCTTCAATGAGGAATGAGGGTTTGCTAAAGTGATGCTTTCATGAGACCAAAAAGTTGGAAAAATGTTAAACTTTTGCTGTGAGACTCTCGCATTTGTGCCGTTTATCCTTAGCTTGAAGGCGTTTTTATGAATTTAAAGGGATTTTATGTCCGCCAAATGCATACATTTAAATGTAAATATACTTCCAGGGAAGATCTTCTTTATTCTACGTTCAGAGGTAAAAATAATAAATAACTGTTCCTTTGGTTGAGTAATTAAAGGGGGTCATGACATGGTTTTTTTTATTGTATTATTATGTTCCCTTAGGTGCAATTATAGTATTAATATTTTTTTTTTTAAGAAAAACTTTTAAAATCTAGTGATTTATGACCTTTTCCCACCCTGTTTCTCATCCTCTGATTCAAACAGTCTGTTTTGGGGGCGTTTTCCATTTAAGACTTCAGTGTTAACGCTCACTGTTATGATTGGCTAACGCCAGTGCCTATGTATCAATTATTGACGCCTCCAGCCAGAACAATATGCAAGTAAACTAAGTAAAAACACTGTGATTATTCATAATGAATGAAATTGCGCTTTAAAAAGTAGTTTAAAGTTTAAAATAGATTACTTACAGTTTAGCGTCGTCGTTGTTCCCAGAATAGTCGGCACGGACTTATCTTTGAGCAACAGTTTTCTGGCAAAGCCAGCATCATATTGAGATTTGTTCTCAAAACAGTCATCCTTAAAATGTACAGAACAAGTTAACACTGCCGTGACTGGGACGTCCGCAAAAAATAAACTGCATCCATTTTTCCCTGACGTCTGGATCTTTCGGCAGCTTATTCAGAGTTTTTGTTTGACCACAGCCAGGAACAGCACATCTGTGTGGCATCGTAATTTTCCTGTGCACAAGTAGTCTCTGTCAGAGCTCGCTGTCCATCGACTGAACACTTGTGAGGCGACGGCGATACGTAAATGAGCGTAGTTGTCTTGGCGCTTAAAGCGTAGTTATCTTGTGCTGGAGGCGGTCATATGCAAACGCTGTTACGTCACTTCTAACCGGCACGTCACTTCTAACCATGAATCCAGAACGAGCTGTATTTTGAGCTTGATTAAATAAATGATTCGTTTAGAATGGGGAGGACGTCTTAAAATATTAAACTTGCAGGACGTTTTAATGATACAAAGACCTCTTATATACCAAAAGATCAAGGCAAATTTGGTTTCTCATGTCATGACCCCTTTAAACAAAAAATAATTGCATTACATGGTCTTGCATGCCCATGTGTTCATGTTGAGTACTGACTGAAAAGCATAAAGTGGTAGGTGGAGCTTGAAGTCACACCTACCAATGACGTGGACCAATGGCATTAAGAAGGTGTTTAGCAGCCGGTATACATTTTTCCTCAAAGTTCGCCCAGGCGAGCTGTTACGAACCACCAAAATTAATACAAAAACCTGGGTTTTGTCCGAAATTACGTCATACCCATTCGTTCATCGATTCCGTAAGATATCTGGGCCTTTAGGGTTAGATTTAGGGTTATCGGTGCAACTACAGATGTAATTGAATGCAGGTATTTTAATGTAAGTTCAGTGCAATAAAACTTATGTACATAATAAGTACATTGTATCAAATGCGAACTTTAATCAAAAAAGTACTTAGTAGTTAAAGACACCTAGGGCTCTATTTTCGCAAGTGCGCAAAGCGCAGCACAATGCGCTACGACCGGCACAATGTATTATCCGAGTGCGTTAATTCTAAGAGCAATTTTCGTGTCAACACAAAGCACAAGTGGGCGTGGGTGGGAATGTTTGTGCTATTGAGGGTGTAGGCGTGCAATGTGTGGGTGTGTTCAGGGCTGGACTGGGAAGAGAAATTGGCCCTGGATTTTAGATGGCAACTGGCCCAAAACTTGTTGAGTGGGGTGTTCACTGTGCTTTTCTGCATATCGCTGCGGCGTTTTGTGGTCCGTTCTACATAACACGGCGGCTCATTTTAGCTTATTGCGGCCCATTCGGCACGTTTCGTGGCCAACCCATCAGCCCGCTCTGTTCTCCCAATGGCCAGTCCGCCCCTGATTGGCCCCAAAGTGCGTTGGCCCACTGGGAAAATTCCCAGTATGCCAGATTACCAGTCCAGCCCTGGGTGTGTTGTATGTAAATGAAGTGGAGCAAAGCGCAATTTGCTATTTTCCTAAGAATTTGGTCATTATGCTAAGACGTTTGAATTATACCTCTTAAAAAGCGCAAAGTCCAAATTCAGTTCCTGCATTTGCAGTTTGGAGACTTCACCAGCAGGTGGAAATAAATATCGTCGAAATTCTGAAAGTGCAGAACATCAAATAATTTCCTTGCAATTGCTTTGAATTTAGAAATATCTTTGGTTTCATTTTTTTTGTGTTTCAATAAATGAATTCCATTTTTCAAAATCATTGTTGACTTGTAGAAGTGAAATGTGTGCCGATACAATCACTGTTAATACTAGACATATTTGTGTGTCAGTAGATTCTCTGTAATTTAACGGATCCTACATCCATATCCTGAACCACATTTTCCATGCGTATAAAAGGAACGAATCCCATTTATCAAGGACACACAAAATAACGTAAATCCATATTTGTATTCTTCCAAATCATACAGTCCATTTACACTACCAACTTCTTATGAATATACTCTCTTTGTTTATATCGCTGGTGCACTTTTTGCATTTTATGCAGGGCCACAACTACCATGGACACTGGCCAACCCAAATAGATCAAAACGTTTTTTTACATTTTTTTAAAACTTTTACATTTAATTGTCTAACTTAAATATTTAGTTTCCTTTAAAATAATTAAATAAATATACAAATAATTGCTTTCTGAATAATTTTCGCACAAGTGAATATCCCTGGAAGTCAGATTTAGCAATTTTGTCCACAAAGTATAACAAAGACACACACACACACACACGGAGAGAGAGAGAGAGAGAGAGAGAGAGAGAGAGAGAGACCGCCACAAACATAAATGTCAGCACACACAAGCTTACACGTCTCTGCACTACCCTTAAATCCCAAAAGCAATGTTTACTACTCAACTACTGTTGTGGTCGCCCACTGAAAGAATGATAGCACAGTCAGAGTCAAACACACTGTGTCATCGGTTTGACAAACAACAAACACTAATTACATAAAAGGCAGTGGTAGGTCATGACCTAAGAGAATACGTACAAAGAAGTATTATAGCATTATCATGTTTTTTAAAAGGAGAGTATTCACTTGTGTTGAACCATTTTTTAACTTTCGACATTTCACACAAGATTCTCCATTTTGTTTCAAGACAAGTGTATTTCAAACGTGACATCATCGCAAGACCTGAAACCTGCCGGAAAGCTTTAACGAGAATCTTAACCGCTGGAACAAAACACAGGCACAAAGATCCAAAAAGAGAATCAAATAATACCCAAAAGACTGATCACAAATAAACTCTCACTGACGGGGGATTAAAAACATAAATATTACTGGGGAAACAAGCAAAATGCCAAAGCAAGCAGAGCCTTCCACCAGAAAATGGACCACCTTTTCTAACCAGCCTCTATAACCAGGATATATCATGTTTTCTCTGAACTCCCATAAAGCTCTGCAAAGCCTTTTGGCTCATAAGTCATGTGTGTTTTGAATTATGAGCTCAACAAAACAAAATCCCTAAAACATGGAGCTCCATGCCCAGAGGACCCCACTACACTGGGGTTTGGATTTTGAAATCCCACAAATACATCCCCTTTGTGTTTTGTTTTTCCTAATCTCCCGCTGTACTTCACCACAAGAACACAAACCTACGATCTTACTAAAATCTTAATAAAAAGTGGTTTAGTGGATGTTTTTGTTAGCGTGTTATATTAAAAGAATGTTTCAATACAAGTTATGTTCAGTCAAAAGCATTTGTGGCAGTCATCATTGAAGGTTAATTACCACAAAGAAATCATTTATTAAAAAAAATTACAGTAAGGACCTTAAAATGGAAGTGACCCTGTCCATGAACATTAAAATACTCACTGTTTCAAAAGTAAAGCCACAAGACGTGTTATATATGTTAACATGATTTTAGTGTGATCAAATCACTTACTAAACTTATTTGTATAAAGTTATATCCAATTTTACAACTTTGTTGTCAACTCTTTTGTCATGATGATGTAATGCGGGTAAATTGTGTAATCTGGTAAACATCGTAATGCTATTATATTCTAGATTATATTAGACTGGATGTTTTTAATAGCTATAAAGAAAATGTTATATTAAAGGCTCATTCTAGAGGACTAAAATACGGAAAAAGTTCATGGAAAGTAGGTGTTTAAATAGCACAGAGCATAACAATAAAAAAAAAGGATTTTCCTTGATTTTCCTTTTCTTTTAGATTATTTATTAGATTATTATTAATTTGAATAATGAATAATGCCTCAAATTGTGCAGCTTTCTTAGGAGAGACGTGCTATTACTTTTCTCAGTCTTATCTTGCAAACGATAAAAATACAGAAAACTGCCAAAGATTGACATTAAAGACATCTAGAGTCCAGAAGTGACTTGGGGTTTGGCTCTTTTGACTTGAGCCAGTACAACTACCAAACAAAACCTCAGAACACCATAGCAACCCCATAGTTACGCCCTGTGATCCACCCAAAACACTTTACATTGAAAGAAAATGACTAGTAAGATGTATTAAAATGTATTGTGTATGCAAAAACTAAATGCGTTTTTTCAAATGTAAATTTGAATGATGTAAAATTAAGTAAAACTTCATTACATAATATTAATTAAAGTGAGTAAATTTAACTTTTAAAATTAAAAATGTTATATGAACATTTCACATTTGGAAATTTCCTTATAATCTCACGTTTAATCGTGTACCACAAGGAAGCTAATTAAATGCTATGTGGTTAATTAGGCCATGACAATGGAAACAAAATACAGACTTCAACATTTGGTGCAAAAAACACGATGACGGTAACAATCAACAGATATTTTTATTTTAACAGTTCATTTTTTTGTAGAAAATGAACTTCAGACTTCACAAAACAAGAAGTTATCAACCATAACAACAAAATCAACAATAAAAATTGTGTTAATAAACTTGTTAACAGTGAAACCATGCAAGCTCATTAATTATTCAAGCATGCACAACTTTAATTAAAATGTACTTTTAATTAAATACTTTTGAAATTTACTCAAATTAGCAAATAAATATGTCAAGGTTTTCTACTTTAGGATTGATACATGATGACACTGTAAAGATTCATAAATCATGGATTGTGAATGCATCAAAACAAAGGGGAACCCACCGGATCATTTGGTTACATTTCACATACAGAGATAGACAATATACTATATATTATATATACAAAGAAAACATAAAACCATAAGAAAAAAAACATGTTAAAGGACAAGCTATAGTAAACTAATATGCTATTGCCTCTTTATGAAGAGAGTTAGTTTACATCATCATCATCATGACCATTAGCCTATTATTATTAATCTAGCAAGTTTCATTAACTAACGATTTTGGGTTTCCAGAACGATCCCAGAACAGAGCTTTAAGGTACGTCTTTACAGAAATTAAAACGTTTGTTTTAGGTTGTCCACAATGGTTCCCCTACATTCCCTTAACCTCTTAATTTCTAGAACCTTTCTACAACCATGCTGCAACCTCAATAAACAGACAAGCTGTCGATAAATTAATAATTTATTATAAAGAATTATAATTATTAAATAATCATTAAAATCAGCCGCAATACATTTTGGAAGACTTATGTATCCTTTCTGCACCCCTTCTTTGCTTCAATACTGAAAACTGTTTCCTAAAAACTTCCTCAGCACCATTAATATGCAGATATTAAAGGAAATTATTACAAATAACCAATGACTCCAACACAATCGAGGGTTTTTAAAATCAGAAATATATTGACAGACATAACACATTTCAATTAACTCTTTAATTACACTTAACCAGGCTAACGTTAGATTTATTTCTTACCGTCCAGTTTAGTGGAGACATCTCTGTTTCGCTTCAGTTGTAGCAAATAAACAGAAAACCTCTTGGTTAAACGTCCTGGTTACTTTCGAACCTCCGTTCCCTGATGGAGTCTCTTCAGGGCGAGCAATTCCAGCAACCCGAGGCAGTTGATATGCCAATGTAGTCAAGGCCCTGTCCAGGAGCTGGTGATTGCACGCCCGTTCCACACGCCGCCCCAGCCATGCTTGGAGGCATCTGTCATAACCATGACATGCCTGGACACCTGCTCTAGGGGAACCCCTGCCCGGAAACTCTGGGTCTGTCCAAGGGCTGAACAGGCGGCAGCAGATCGGCGTGATGAGCACGCGATGTGCCCCATGGCACCATGCCCATCTCAGGACTCAAGTCTGAGGCCAGTGCTGAAGCGGTCTCATATGCATCAACCCGAGCAGCGTGACTGCCGCTGAGGATGTCATATGCCCCAGGAGCCTCAGTGGGACCACCATTCTCCGCCTGAACACTTCAGGCAGTCCAGCACCGACTGTGCGCACTCGCTCGAGAGGTGCGCCAACATAGAGACTGAGTCCAACTCCTTCCCGAGGAAAGAGATGCTCTGAACCAGGGAGAGCTTGCTCTTTTCCCAGTTGACCCAAAGCCCCAGGCAGCTGAGGTGCCTGAGCACCAGGTCCCTGTGCACACACAACAAATCCCGCGAGTGAGCTAGAATCAGCCAGTCGTCGAGATAATTGAGGATGCGAACGCCCACTTCCCTTAACGGGGCAAGGGCTGCCTCTGTGACCTTCGTGAAGGTTGTGAAGGTCGTGACAACGACGGCCATAGACACTGAATATGTGACCCAGATAGTGAGGAAACCACTCTTTTCTTGAAAATGTGGGTACTGCAGCCCCTTGGGCGTGCTGCAAAATCAAAAGAAAAGGCAAACAAGAATTTTCCACCCAGGGGATAGAGTGGTCTTCTTACCAGCTCCTGTATAGCGGGTCTCCGACTCCCTAGGTTGCCCGTCTCAGGGGTGCTTTGAATTCTTCCCTGGGCCGGCCTACTGGTGCGGGCTGTGGTGGAGCCGGTGTTGCTGCCACAGGGGGACGTCTTTGGTGACGAGCAGACATGGTGCGGGACCTTGATCTGCGCCAGGACAGGATGTGCTGAATAGCCTCTGTCTGCTGCTTAACCGCCGAGAACTGCTTGGCAAAGTCCTCGACAGTGTCACCGAATAGGCCAACCTGGGAGATGGGGGTGTAAAGGAACCGTGCCTTTTCAGCCACCCTCATCTCGACCAAGTTGAGCCAAAGTTGGCGCTCCTGGTCCACCAAGGTAGACATCACCTGTCCGTGACCTTCGTCGCCCAGAGTGCGGGATCGGTCGCCCAGCACAGCTCCTGCATTGATCTCGGGTCAGAACTAAGTGCAAGAGCGGGAGAAGCCGCTGTAATGCGGAGTAAATCCAACAGCTTGGATTGAGAGTTGTTGCAAGCCAGCTCCTTTTATACCCATATGTCCGGGGGAGTGGCATGCAAATTCCACTCGCCAACGCCCATCTCTCATTGACACATCGACACAACGTTGAGTGAGCTCTTTTCAATTTCATGAGTCAAATCTGTATCAAATCAATTAAATTTAGCCTATAGTTAACCTCACATTTAGAAGTAATTGTTTATTGAAGAAAGCTAAAGAAAAATGTCAATCAGTGAGTCTGTCCCCAAATGACCGTTAATTGTAAATTGCGCAAGAGGCAAATTTCTGCGGCTGAATGAAGCACCTGCAGATCAAATGAGTGTTCATATACATTATAGCTATCAGACAGCGACTAATGTGACGGGTATTTCTTTCTATTTCGCGGTAGCCGGTGCGCAAGAGTCGATCACTATAGAAATCGAAATATCCTCCGGCCTTTTAAACAGCACCCATCGTGTAATTAATCAGTCTGTTGTGTCTCTCAGCTGTGATGAGCCGTAATGCTGAAGTTGTTAATTTAAAGCAGTTTAAAGCTATTTTCTAGCTTTAGTGGTGAAGTTTAGACAAGCGATCACGAAAAGTTGTTTTATAGCTGTTTTATGGCTGATGCGGATTCACTTCACGTCACCTAACAGGCTCCTATTACACACAAAAATGATCTTTGGCACCACCTGCTGGCTAACATATGTCATCTCAAAAACAAAGACAAACAGTAGCTCTTAACACATATGCACTGCTCTTATACTTTAGTTTAGAACAGCACGAACACAAGCGGAGTGATATACCCACACACACAGTGAAGAGTGCTGATGGTGTCAGACCATCGGTGCTCATGGAACGTCTCTCCGTCCAATCAGGTTCGAGGACCAGAACTAAATGTTGTGTGATTATAATATATATTATTATTCTTTTTTAGAAAGTTCTATAAGTTCTATCCCCTATGCAGTGCTTCATGGACTAATGATACATTTAAAGATAAATCTGATTATAATGTGCTAAAGACCATTTATAGATTACAAAATATGTTTAATCTGCTAAAACAAAGTGAATTACTTAATGAAAAACACAAAGGAGAATTTGTATAACTGAAGAAAAAAAAACAACAACAAAAAAACAATGCTATTTTACATGAGATGTTATTTGACAAAGTTTCCCTTTAGCCTGATTCCCACTACTACGGTACGTTCATACACACACACACACACACAACACACACACACACACACACACAAGGAACTGAATGTCTATCAGTGGATCATTGTTTTTCTTCAGGGGGACTGAGGGGATTTATGACATCACCCTTTTGCACAATTCTTTCAGCAGACTCATGGTCCAGCAACACCACTGAGAAATCCACAGATGGTCCACAGACACTCTCTTTATAGTAGCCCAGAAATCTGCTCGGTTCCTCTTAGTCTGCTCACATCACAGCAGGCCAAAAACACTATGAGATCCAGTGTGTTTTTTCTAAAGACAATTCCAGCAGTCTGCTTTATGTCAAGAGCTGTGATACATGTCTCACAGTGCCCATTAATTACCTTAATCCCACATGGGTTACTGTATTAATTTGCTTATATAAACATTTATATTAATATAAATGACATAATAAACAAACCAAATTTAGCTAAAGAACACAGTAATCTGTAAGCTAAATGTACAAAAACTCAATCAGAGATGAATGAAATTGATGCTTGCTAAACGTTTATGCATAAATCTGGTGCACAGCATGTCTTGTGTCTATTTTTAGGGCTTCAGCTTTTTGTATTGATTTAATCACAGCACATTGAAAACCCCCTGCCTGCTCAACATGCATTTGTGCGAACAGGCACAAAAGAGAGTTTTTGTGTTTTGAAAGTTTCCAAATGCCCCTCCAAAAAGCAGAATCATCACCTCAAGTCCATGTCTAAGAAGGTTTTCTATGAAATCTAGCGTGAAATACTCCCTCCCAAGAAACCCGTATGTCATCAAAGAAATATTCTGCTTCTATCAAAGGAGATTTTATCACCATTTCTCTTTCAAATCTAAAGTGGTATTCCCAGAAACTAAGAGATATGTGCATTATGGGATGCATTACATTTCGTATCACACTGTGGAGCATTATTTCTGATTTACACAATGCAGTGGTGCATATTGCCCTTTTTATTAATGAATGGTTTTAGACAAAAACACAGAACTGTCCATGTAAGAGGTCAGCTTTCTTGGAAATTGAGTGACATTAAGTCTCTTTATGTCAGTTTAATTACAGGGATAGCTCACACAAAAGTGAAAATTCTGACATTAATTACACACCCTCATGTCATTCCAAACCTGTATGACTTTCTTTCTTATGTCAATCACAAGAGGAGAAATTTGGACAAATGCTGATGATCAAAAAGTGTCTGAAAAATTACAAACATTGATTTATGTGCTGATAATTTAGTAGTGCTGTAATAATGTTGTTCAAAATATTCACATTTCCATTCTATGTCATTACTGCCATTTTTGGCCATGAAATGAAATGGAGGAAAAAAATCCAAAATACTCTTTTTTTTCTTTGCCCCTCACCACAATTTTCTGTTTCTGTCTTTATAAGCTCTCGGCACATTATGTTAGTGAAGAACCCAATTTTTGACACCATTTTAGTTATCTAAATAACTCACAACTATTACATTCCACTCCTGGAAAAACCATAGAAATCACACACAACTGAATACTGATTGTCTGTATAATACTGATGGTTCAAATAAAAAGTAGAAGGATCTTAGAGAAAGAGAACACAATACTTAAAGATTTAGGAGACATAATGAAGTTATGAAGCTAATGAAAGTGCAGATGAACTTGTACAGATAAGCTGCGCTGGGTCCCCTTATAGGCCAGTAACAATGTTAATAGTGTAGAAGACCTGTTCAAATACAAAGCACCTGGTTGCATTAAGTAGTGCAGTGATGTATTTGGCTTAAGTTTTGCCCATTGGATGGATTGGATAAGTTACTCTATGTGGAAAGGATTTTAAATTGCTGTACATTTCTATTCTATTTTATCCTGTTCAATTCTGTTCTATTTAATCATTCCTGTTTTGTTCCATTCCATTCTATTTTATCCTGTCTATTATATTATATTTTATTCTATTAAATTACATCCTGTTCTGTTCTATTCTATTCTATCATGTTCTAATTCAATCTATTTCATCCTCTCTTTTCTATTCTAGTCTATCCTGTCCTGTTCATTCCACTCTGTTATATTTTATTATGTCCTGTTCTGTTCTATTCTCTATTCTATTCATTCATGTTCTATTCCATTCTGTTCTATTCTGTTATCCTTTTCTGTTCTGTTCCGTTATATTCTATTCACTTATATCATGTCCTGTTCTGTTCTATTCTATTCTACTGTATCATGTCCTGTTCTATTTTATTTTGTCCTGTCCTGTCCTGTCCTATTGTATTCAATTCTATTCCATTCGATTCTATTTGATCCTGACCTGTCCTGTTCTATTTTATTCTGTCCTGTCCTGTCCTGTCCTATTGTGTTCAATTCTATTCCATTCCATTCTATTCTATTTCATCCTATCCTGTTCTATTCTATTCCATTCTATTTTATCCCATTCCATTCTAGTCTATTATGTTCTATAATGTTCTGATTCATTCTATTGTATCTGTTCCAATCTATTCTGTTACATCATGTCATACTTAATTCTATTTTATCCTATTCTGTACTTTTCCAAACTATTTTAAATTTTCTGTGTTATCCTGTCAATTCTATTCTGTTCTGTCCTGTTCATTCCATTCTGTTCTATTTGATTATGTCCTGTTCTGTTCTATATTCTATTCTATTCTATTCTATTCCCTGTTCTGTTTTATTCAATTCTATTTGATCATGTTCTGATATGTGTCCTGTTCCATTCAGCTGTGTTCCATCATGTTCTATTCTACAGTATTTTATCCTGTCCTGTTCAGTTCCATTCTATTCTATTCTATTCTATTCTTTTAAGTATTTGGTGACATCCATTTGGTGAATTTGTCCTTAAAAGGTCTTATCTTCATATACCACGATATATAATTATGGAAACACGTAAATAAATAAATGTAAATGTACAACTACCTGACCTATTTTAACTATGTGAAAAAATAATTTATTTTTTCTGTCTACATTTTGATGATGATGATGATGATGATGATGATGATGATGATGATAGCTTTTTGTCCTTTGCAAGTTTAGCGGGAATTGTACAGTACAGTATGCATCAAATCTGGATATATTCATCAAGATAACATTCCTATAATCCTGAGAATGTTGAACCTAATGTCTTACAAATACCTACTGTGGCACCTCCTCATTCCAGAAAAATGGAATGAAGATATGTATCTGGGCAGAGAGACCTAGTTTTAGTTATGAGGAATTTGATCAAAGCAAGAAGATTTGAACCATTTTGAAACAAAACTAACCTGCCTTTTTAATAATATCACAGATGATCTCTGTTACAGATTGAACACTGGGTCTGGCTTTTCACATCTGCAGTGTTGCATGTAAAAGCACACTGTGAGAAAACACAGTTGCTGTCAGTCATCTCTCATATCATGATGGTGCCCTCATTTGCCATTCATGGGAACAGGTCTACTGACACAAATTAACCCTTCGCAAAGCAATGTTTACATATGCATGACGTCCATCTGTCAAGTATGTTAATATCTAGTCAATGTTAATTATTTTATTTTTATTTTTTATTTTGCCATGTAATAATAAAAAAGGATTGTTTTGTGGCAATTGTTTGACTTCATAACATAGACCCTTGCTGACAGCATGATTAAACAAGCTTACATAATAGGGTAATGCTTAAAACCTCTTGAATATAATAGAAAACATATTTTTGGGGCAGTAAATCTGACAGGCCAAAAGAACAGCACCTTATTGTGGAAATGAAATGATCAAACACGTGAGAAAATGAGAAACATGATTCAGAAATAGTGTTCTGAACTTCTTTTATGCTTGAGCAACTTTCAACATCTTCTGTTTTTTCTGGAGACCCTAAATTCCTGCTCAAGTTTTCAACATAGATAGATGTATTTTCTTCCTTTACAAGAGCAAACTAACTTTTCATCTTGAGTTCACTCTCAACTTGCCAAAAATGTCAACAAACTGATGTAATCTTTCCTTCAATCTGATACAGACACCTGCCTTGTAACAACACGACAAGCCTTTTCAGCAAATCTCTTCCTCAAGAATGTTTCCTTCCTACAGAATGATATCGAAAGGCACTTTCAAACCCAGTTACACAACTGCGCACCCACCCATAAAACTGAATTATTAAGTACACTATCATATGGCCTATACAAGGATTTTAATATTTGTGTCTGAAAATGCAAAAAGTTTAATTAACTGAAATGTATGCAATGTAGATGATAGACCCTACAATTAATTGTAAGATACGTGAAGAAAATTTAATCAAATCAACAATCACAAGAATAATGGTTAGATGGAAAGCTATGATGTATATGTAGATATGCAAACATCAAACTTGACAGGTGCATGTTTCTTTTTTCTGGTTACTATAAATTAATCTACTAATAAAAGTAAGAGATATTGGGGCTTATTCATAAAACATGAGCAGAACAAATTTGTGTGTAAATGCATTCCTATGGAAATTGTCCCATTGAAATGAATGGGACAATTCACGTAAGAATCGTTTTACTAACGTTTAACACACTATTTTTTTCTACCCATGGCTCATGAATAAGCCCATTGTGTGGAAAAGGCCCAGTCTTTTCACAATTACAAAACTGTCAATATTTATTTCTAGAAAAACGTATTCTTTTTTTTTTTAAATAACAGCGTATGCACATTGTTTAGTGATTTGGTTGTATTTTAACAGCCTTAACAAATAAATTGTAATGTGCATTGTACCAGGTCGGATTTGTTAGTTCATAAGATTATTTTTGCTGATGTGAAATTGCAATATATTACTTGATGTGATATTTTTTCTCAAACTCCTAAGAGTAAGGATGACGGTTATTAAATGTGTTTATTTGCATTGTAATTATAAAACTAAACCAGGTGTGTGTGTCATCAAGTCTTGAGATTTGTGCATGAACATAAGTGCATAATAACTTTCATAATTGAGGAACACTTAGAATATCCAATACAGAAAACTAATCTATGACCATATGTGATTTTATGGATTTCACCGATATAAAAAAGTTTCATATTTCATATATTTCATAAATCTACAAAAATGGCCATTTTATATAATGCAGCAACATGTATTTTCCAAAATACTGGAATTTGAATATGCACATACTGTATACACTTTTAATACTAATAGTTATCTCAAATAACTAAAACACACACACACACACACACACACAAACGGTTTACTCAACTTAAGCTGAGGTTTTCACTAGTCTTACTAGTTTTAGTTAAGTTACAGTTCCTCTTTAAATCCTGAAGTTGTCATTATTAAAAAAAATATTAAGTGGTACTAATTAAACAGCACTTGAAATGTCACATTTTGGAATCTTAACTCAAATATTCACAAACTTTAAACTTTAGCTTTGAGTACTACTAAAGTAAAATGATCAAGTACAAAATTGCAGCTGTGTGGAATACCCATAAGTCCTTGCGCTTGATTAAATGATGTATGTTTGGTCAAAAGGGAACTTATGTAGAATGTATATAGTTTTAATTCTTATGACTATTGTTGTTGTTTTGTTGTAGCTGGTTGATAGTTGTGATTTGTGTGACATCATTATTAGGGTGATTAGTGTTACCTTTGGTGAACTTGGAGCCTGTTATAAAACGTTCTTCTTTACTCAGTAATATTTGACCAAAGTGCAGATTTATGAAGGAGAATCCAATGTGCCATACGGCTCATCAAGATTACAGTCATAATAATTTCCCATATAATGTATAAGTTATGCTATAACTCAATTTAAGTAATTTAATAAAAACATCACAGATGAGTTAAGTTTACTTGCAACTAGTTAAAGTTACTTAAAAAAATGAAGTTCAATTTACTTGAGCCAAACAAATACATTTACTTAGAAAAAGCATACAAAGCCAACTAATTCGATTTTACAGTGGAACAAAGTTTAATTGTATATATTTTCATATATCTGATTTCTGTAACTTTAATAAACATTTCATAATTAACAATAATTTACACTGTCAAATAATTTATTAAAGTGCAAGGACTTATGGGTATCCCACACAGCTGCAATTTTATACTTGATCATTTTGAGTTGAACTCGAAGCCAAAGATGAAAGAACTTATATTTTTGAGTTATGATTCCAAAATGCTAAATTTCAAGTACTGTTTAATTAGGACCACTTAAATGTTTTATTAATGACAACTTTAGGGTTTATAGAGTAGCCTAATGGTAACTTAATTAAAACTATTTTTTACAATTTGAGATAACGATAATTATTTACAGTGAAATGACCGCAAATTATTATTACATAGGGAATGTCATAAAATTTTGATTCATTTGAAAATACATAAAATCCTCTTCTGATTTAGGATTTTTAGGTGAGTGACTCATTTATGCACGTTGTTGCATTTAAACTTTAAACAGCAATTCAAACTGAACTCACCGACGCATTCGTTCGCCTCTCTGGCTGTTGCGCGTTGCCACGGCCGGTCATAGTGGAACGGTTTACACCTGTCACACTCCGGTCCCGCCGTGTTGTGCTTGCACTCGCACACTAGGTTTCCTTCCCGATCTCTGACGCACTTCGACGCGTGTCCGTTACACTTACACCGACCACCGACCTGCAGGTCCGACACCGCGTAAAAATACGAGTCCCTGGCCAGCTCCGAGTCATCTTCATTCTCATCCCCGAACGTGTGGAGCCGGTTGAAGGTCACTTTGATATCGGTGGCCGTGACCCAGTCCTGGAGCACGGGGGAGTTGTCAAAGTCGTGCGCCGAGGGTCTGCCATCCAGGGTGCTGAAAGCAATGAGGCCACCTGTCAAAGGCTGCATGTCTGTGTGGGAATCCGTGCAAATCGCTTCCTGCTCGTTCTGCTTGGTGATCGCCGCCTTGCTTGGCTTGTTGTACATTTTCTTACACTGGGTTGAGTAGAACTGGAAGGGCACCCAGGTTTTGCCATAATCCATTGACTTGAAAATGCCCATGGATTCAGGGCGAGGCGAGCAGAACTGGAGACTCACGTAGGTCACCTCGAATTTTTTGCCAAGGGACAGCGTCAGGGTCACGTTTTGCGGATATTGCACGTAGTTTTCCGACTGCCAACAAGTGAGGTTGTGCGGGTTGTTGAGGTCTGTCAGATACGCGGGTGGATGCGACTTCTTGGGGTCCGACGCGTCGCAGATGTTGCAATCTCTGGATCTTTCCTCTCCCTTCTCGGTCACCACGCAGTACCGGGACGCAGGACTGCCGCAGGTGCTGGAGACGCGCACGTCCTTTCCGAACGCGGAGTTCACGAAGTCGGGGATGCAGCGTCTCGGGTTGCCGTTCTCGTCGTAACACGGGTCCGGAGGGGAGGACTGAGCCGCAAACATACTCATCCCGTATCCACCACGGGCACCGTCCACCATCCCGGTGATGGACACCATGGAAAGCCAAGTTACCCAAATCCGTATCATTGCAACCGGCGCTCTTCAGCGTCCCTGGAGGAAAACAAACACATGTTTTAAGTGTATTAAACCTGACGAACTCTGCAATGCAAAAAAGCATGCACGATAATTAATCATGGATTTTCCAATATTGCAATATGCGTTTTAGTGAAACTGCTCTAATGTGTTAAATGCATATATTTATCTATTAAGTAGGCCTACGTAACCATATGCGACTTATCCTCTAAAGACGTACAGAAGAAGCAAATATCCACATAATACACTATACCTCAGAGAAACTGCTTCACCCGTCTTTACAAAGAAATTACAGGGTGCTCTCTCTCTCTCTCTCACTCTCTCTCTCTCTCTCTCTCTCTCTCTCTCTCTCTCTCTCTCTCTCTCTCTCTCTCTCGCCCGGATATGTTGTAATCTATTTCCAACTTTCTTTCGGTCTGAACACAACCGACATGAAACAAACAAAACAAAGAAAAGACTGAAATTACTCTCCAAGTGTCCCTTTCGTTCTGTGCCTAACTCATTCACACCTCTGCCTCCCTGTGTCTAAGTGTCGCAGCTCAGCCCTTCTCTCTCTTCTCTCCTTCTCTCTACTGCTCTCCCTGTGTTGAAAAGGAAAGGGGTTCAGTCATTTATCATTCTCTGTGCGCCTGCATGTGTAAAGTACTTTATTTCTCTGTGTACAAGGTGGAGAACTCATTATACAATACACATAAATTATTGATGGATGGATGGATGGGTAGAGACAGACAGACAGACAGATAGACAGATAGACAGACAGACAGATAGATAGATAGATAGATAGATAGATAGATAGATAGATAGATAGATAGATAGATAGATAGATAGATAGATAGATAGATAGATAGATAGATAGATAGATAGATCATATTTTGTATTTGGACTTGTAAACAGTTGTGCATGGCATATTGAGTTAAAGCCACCAATTTATCTTCTTGCATCATAAAGGTGCATTAAATTCCAAATGCAGTCTTGAATACGCAAACCCACTCTTGGCCACCCACCGTGCTCTATCCACACTTGTTGAGTTCAGATCCTTTACAGCAGCTCACAATAAAGAAACAGTGACACCGTGTGCTAGATTAGAGAACAGTCTGTTAATTCTACTCTTAAATGCCACAATTAGCCTAATGTGGTTTAGACCTAATTAGCTTTCCTGATATGCACACATAGAAGATGGCAGATCATATTAATATAGTCTGAGAAGATGAGTATAATAGAGTAGTTGATTAGTGAAATCTATAATTTTCAAGAAATCAGAGACTATTTATCAGAGAAGGGCCACTTCTGTTCAAATTAATGGGAGAAATTGGAATGCTCAACGGATGTAGAAAGGAAGTCCTGCCTTACAGGTGAAAGAGCCGAGCTCTTTTTTTAGACACGCATGTAAATCAACTCTCCAACCAGGATAGGTGAAAAGGGTCCATCTACATTAAGCTATCGATTGAACTTGTATTCAACCCGAAATATTCTTTTCATATTCTGCTGTTGAAGTATAACCCAGAAACATAATTTTAGGGCACCTTCATTAGATTTCACCAATCTAGTTTGAACCAATTCAAACAAGCGAGTCAGTCAACTGTCGGCCATCTTTGGAACGATCACGGGGAGCTATTTCCAGTCATGCCAGTGCAGCGCCTAATTGGCTATATGCACGGTTACTTCCTGGTTTAGATAAGCCAGTTCGGACATTTCCGGTCAACTGTCATTCCTGGAAAAAATATCAAAGATGTTCTATACTCGCTGCCTGCAGGATCTACTTCGAGTCAACATAAATGATGTACACGCCTGATTCAGTCAAATTCAAAGACTTCATCGAGCAAACATGAAAAGGGGTTTAAGCTGTACATATCCAGCTATATCCATGACTACGAAGGTAAATTAGCAAAAGTACGCAATCTAGTTTGAACCAATTCAAACTAGCGAGTCAGTCCACTGTCGGCCATCTTTGGAACGATCACGGGGAGCTATTTCCAGTCATGCCAGTGCAGCTCCTAATTGAATACCCATTCTTTCCAATCCCCTTCATTAGGAAGGTGCCCTAAAATTATGTTTCTGGGTTATACTTATACAGCAGAATATGAAAAGGATATTTCGGGTTGAATACAAGTTCAATCGATAGCTTAATATAGATGCACCCTTTTCACCTATGGTTGGAGAGCGGAAGTAGACGCATAGCAGGGTAAACTTGAGTGGCGGTGAATGGGGGACCACAGCAAATTACACTTTTGCATTTACATTTATGCATTTGGCAGACACTTTTATCCAAAGCGACCTACAGTGCACTTATTACAGGGACAATCCCCCCAGAGCAACCTGGAGCTAAGTGCCTTGCTCAAGGGCCCAACAGTGGCATCTTGGTGTTCGTCCATCATTTTCTTAGAAAAAGCAAAACAAAAGCAGTAGCAAAAATTGGGTTACAGTGAGGCACTTTCAATGACTGTGAATGGGGCCAATCTGTAAACAATTAAATACTTATTGTTTCAAAAGTATAATCACAAGATGTAAACAATAGATTAGAAACAGAATAGAAAACTAACCTTTTCTGTGTAAAGTTATAGCCTTTTTCAGTAGCAATTTTACAACATCATTACCATGACGACGTAACAACGTAAACACTAAAACGACCATAAAAGCGACGATTTAAACAACTTTACAGCTCAAATACTACACATGTTTTGACAGAAGAATAACAGTAAGTGCTTTTATAAAATTCTAATCTTCACTTTTCTGCATCTTAACCCACAAAATTTGGCCCCATTCACTTCCTATGTAAGCGCCTCACTGTAAACTCAATTTTTGGAGTGAGTTTAGTTCACTTCAAAACATTTCTTTCAAGCATGTCTCTATAGTATTTGCTGAATGATTTGAATTCTGACCTCTGAGACCATATCTTGTCACTTTTGAAGTAGTTCTGCTTATTCCAAATATTTGTACTTTTCAACTTGAGACTTGATTCATATATTAGCATTACTTTTTGACCTGATTTTTAAACACCAAGACTACGCTTTAATTCCTTCTAACCATCATTATTTATGTTGTTCTGGGGTCTCAAAAATAGTCTGGGTGATAAAGACCATGTTTTCTACGGGACATTCAGTCATGATCATACCTCAAAGTATTCTGTATATAAAATAATATTAACGGTTCACACTTTTCAGTGATTTAAAAACAGATTAAACGCATCATTATCATTCTCACATGCCATGGATTACATGTTCATCTCAAGGGTGTGGTTTAACAATATCAGACTTTTCCTTTAGTGTTGCTCATAAAATCTCAAAAGTATCTTTGAATTTTCAGTACGTGGTCACATATCTGAAATGAAGAAATACAGATCTCAAGCGGGTCAGTTTAAAACCACTAAAACCAGGAAACGTGTGTGGATGCAAGAGTGCATCAGTGTTCTTATTTCCTCTTTTTCATAATGACATATTAAATGTTAAGGTCATAGTTTAGCTTCTGGTTTATATCTGATAGCTCTGCCTTTACAAAATCGAAGTTATTTTTAACGTAGCCTACCGCAGACCAGTTTTTCTAGTTCACATGTGCAATGTACGAACTTCAAGAGCAAGGGATGAGATCATTGCTGTCAATTTAAACGTGCAACATTTGTGCACAGAAATATAAGAAAGTAATACAGATTAGATGGGATCCCATAAACGCTCATCAGCTTGTCTTGCGTGAAGTCTTTAGATTCAGAGCCTTGACATAAAACCTCTCAGTAAAGTTTTGTGATTGCTAAGCAATTTTGTGGTATTTGAATAGGAAGTAAACTTTGTCTCACTTGCAAAAATAGCTGTGGACAAAATATTCTCTTTAATGTGCATCTGACTGAGGGGGTGGAGGTTTGTAATCTTAGAAAGTCTACTTTCTAATTTACAATGTATACTATTTTTATTGCATGTATGCTATGTGCATATACAGTATGGTTGTGTCTCATTTGGAAGGATGCGTCCTCCGGAGGCTGCATTTGTCGGCCGCATACGTCATTGAGGCTGTCTCGTTTCAGAAAAGGGACTCTTCAAATGAGACCATCTTTCACGGGAATTGGGAGGATGCATGAGGTGTATCCTTCGTGGGCACTCACAAACCACAATTCTTTGCTTCAACTGAAATGTCTAAAAATAAATATGAATATATATATATATATATATATATATATATATATATATATATATATATATATATATATATATATATATTAATATTGTAAATAAAATATTTATTAATAAAATATTATATATATATATATATATATATATATATATATATATATATATATATATATATATATATATATATATATATATATATATATATATACAATATTTTATTAATAAATATTTTATTTACAATATAATATATATATATATATATATATATATACATATATATATATATATATATATATATATATATATATATATATATATATATATATATATATATATATATATATATATACAATTTAATGTGTATATATACAATTAAAATAAAGTATTAGACTAAATGTGCACCTGTAAAATCTATTTGCTTTTATCTTTACATCATTATAAATCTCCTAAAATATACCTCATACATTCCTTTCTAAAGGGACTGTGTTCCCTTCTCACTCAAAGCGCTCGCGCTTGTTAAAGAGTAACGTGCTGTCATAGCAACCATGTGACGTGACGTGCAGTCATAGCAACCATGTGACGTTCCGTTTCTGTTTGTCCTACGAAGACCGTCTCGTTTAAACGAGGCTTGTTTAGTGGACACTCGGTATACTACAGCCTTCAAAGGACACGTCCTACCTAGCACGCAGCCTTCGAAACGAGACATAGCTTCTGTGTTTTAAAGTTTAATATTTTAAATATGAATATTATCATGGAAGAATATGTCCATTCATATTTATTTGTTTTGAGAAAACATATGTGACACTCATAGGTAGCCTACCTGGGGGAGATATTCAAAAGTAGGCTATCGCATGTCACATCTGGCGCAGACAGTTTCGTTGTATTTGTGGGAGTGCTCGAGCACCTTGAATCGCGCGGCGAGTGGTGATTGGGCGTGACTTAGACGGCGTGGGCGGGGCTACCTATGCGTTGCGTTCATCTTTGACATCTTTAAAGGGCACCTATTATGGAATTTTGAAAATTACCTTTCATGTAGTGTGTAACATAGATTTAAGTGAACAAAAACATCCTGCAAAGTTTTATATATGAAAGTTCCCCGTAAAAAAAGTTATTGTCTCTCAAAAGTAGGAGTCGACTCTGAGTCAATTTAATGAATGGTTTTTTCAATGAGTCATTTTCGTTTTCGTTGTGACGTCAAGACGAAAAATTATCAAATTGGCCGCGCCCACTCATTGCGCGCACAGACACCAGGGAAAACTTGAAAACATCATGTCGACAACAAGACGCTGTGTTCTGAAGTGCATATCAAAAGCGACCTTTTTTTCACTGCCCAGGGACGAGCATGTGAAGAATCAGTGGCTAGAGTTTATATTTACAACTATACCACACAAGTATAGCCTGAACCTTGTGCTGTGTTCGCCTCATTTTAATGACGATTGCTTTACGAACATGAATGCTTTCAAGTGTGGATTTGCGAGCTGGTTGATACTGAAGGAAGGTTCAGTACCAAGTTTATTTGGATCAGCTTCCTCCTCCGAATCACAACCTGTAAGTATTATTAATAATTGTTGCTTTTATGTGTTTTTTAGCATGCTTAATAAGTATTTGTGTGTGTTGTGTAAGTTATGCTCAGCGCAGCTTCTGGGTCTCCAATGTCAATTTTTTTGAAATATGTGAAATGTTTGTCGATGTTATTGGAGTTGTCATAAAGAATAGAGCAATAACTTGTAGTAATGCAGTGCTTTATCAATATGTTTATGCTAATGCAAACAATAACTGATTGGGTGTTTACCACCAAACTTTGGGCTATGATCAAATTCCTTCTCTGACTTTAGATTTTTTTACTACAAAGCGGTGATGGGCGTTCCGTTTCTGACAATCTCTGCACAGAGTATACCAATCACAACTGACTGGGTCATCTGACCAATCACCGCAGATTAGCGTCACGCAAAGGAGGGATTTGGAAAAATGAGTCGTTGAACGAATCATTTGGGAGTCGGTGAGCAAATCAGGTAAACATAAAAGCATATTATAAGACAACAAAAGTGTTTTTTGTCATCGCATGCATGTAAAACTGTTGTTGGGGACTCCCAAAACAATATTAGGAACATTTTAAATGCCATAATAGGTGCCCTTTAACTTTACTATTAAGCCGGTGCAGACCAGGGGGGCGTCTGTTCATTCACACTTTAAAGGGCACCTATTATGGCATTTAAAATGTTCCTAATATTGTTCTTTATGACAACTCCAATAACATCGACAAACATTTCACATATTTCCAAAAAATTGACATTGGAGACCCAGAAGCTGCGCTGAGCGTAACTTACACAACACACACAAATACTTATTAAGCATGATAAAAAACACATAAAAGCAACAATTATTAATAATACTTACAGGTTGTGATTCGGAGGAGGAAGCTGATCCAAATAAACTTGGTACTGAACCTTCCTTCAGTATCAACCAGCTCGCAAATCCACACTTGAAAGCATTCATGTTCGTAAAGCAATCGTCATTAAAATGACTCGAACACAGCACAAGGTTCGGGCTATACTTGTGTGGTATAGTTGTAAATATAAACTCTAGCCACTGATTCTTCACATGCTCGTCCCTGGGCAGTGAAAAAAAGTCGCTTTTGATATGCACTTCAGAACACAACACGTCTTGTTGTCGACATGATGTTTTCAAGTTTTCCCTGGTGTCTGCGTGCGCAATGAGTGGGCGTGACCAATTTGATAATTTTTCGTCTTGACGTCACAACGAAAAGGAAAATGACTCATTGGGAAAACGATTCATTAAATTGACTCAGAGTCGACTCCTACTTTTGAGAGACAATAACTTTTTTTACGGTGAACTTTCATATATAAAACTTTGCAGGATGTTTTTGTTCACTTAAATCTATGTTACACACTACATGAAAGGTAATTTTCAAAATTCCATAATAGGTGCCCTTTAATGGTAAAAAATAGTAAATCGACATATAATGCATCTTCACAGTTTATTTTTTAAATCTCATGACAAAAAAAGTCTGGGTATGATTTTATCTAAGTTGTAAGTCTTATCTGAAGTTCTTACCGTTTTTTACATTTGCGCAGAAACATCTGATTACATCTACTTTTTAGCCTAATTATTTTATTAAAAAGTATAAGGTTTAAGTTCGAAAGTAAGTTGTCTAAGCAATGTGCAAATGTATTATTTATTGATTTTATCTGGCCTCTGTTCTATCAAGATGTTTGCAAACGATGTCACTGTAATAAATCTGATTCATAAATTGGCTATCTTGCCGATTATCGCAGTGATTATAATCCAATCATTCAAAATGCAAGATATTATTAATAAATAATATTTAATAAAATATTAAATATATATTATGCTAATATCATTATATTAAATAAAGCCATTGATGACCTATTTATTATATTAAATATTTATATTAAATATAATTATTACGAGCAATAATAATATTAAATATAACATTTATTATGCTAATATACAGTATTTATATTACATAAAATATAATATGAAAACAATATTAATCACAATAATTTCAGCACTTGTTCAGAGAAAGTCAGGATATAATAAAGTATGTTTAATTTAATAAAAAATATGTATTGTGCTAATATATTTATATAAAATAAAAAACTAATGGTCTATTTATTATATCCAGACAATATGTATCACAATTATTTTTAAACACTTGTGCAGAGAAAGTCACGAAAATGAGTGCATCTGACCGGGTATATCAAATATCAAAGAGTAGGCAGATAATGTAGGAAAATGGCATCCATATTAGCTAATAAAGTAAAGAATATAAACTAGGTTCAGATTAAAAATCCCCATGTAGGTTGTTATTTAATCTGTCATTGTTCTCAGTTCCCTTTCTGTAAGGACTAAACAGTGAGATGAAACCAGAAGTTGATCACATCCTTTTTTTGGGGCAGATGAATGTTTGAATGATGTGAAACTATTGGAACTCATATTTGCATATCACTTAAACCCTCAGAATTACACTCTTATCTTGTAATCAAGTTTTCAAATTATATTGTTGCTTATTGAAACTCTGAACATTTTAAAATCCAGATAGACCTGACAATCATATCTTTGAATGCCCCTCGTAGTGGTTGGCAAAAGTATGATCAGTCCTCAAGTTTTTCTCTAGTATGTTGAAACAGTAGGGCTTCATGTCCACAGTCCACACTTTTGAGAGCAAATCCATATTTTCATATCAAACTTTATATCAAACTGGGGGTGGGGTGAGACTTTGGGTGTAAAAGGTCTAAAGGTGTGATTTCCAGTTATACTTGCACAGTAAGGTTGATAGCAGGATGTTAATTTTGTAAGTGACACATGTAAGCAAATTGTACTCTTTAAGTCGGCACAGAGGTCATTCATGTATGTCTGACATGCACTAAGGTGAACAGTGAAAAATTACAGTCTAAAAATATCTGCCTATAGTCATTTAGCCACACATTTAGAGTGCAGGAAATCAAGTGGGTCACATCTTCATACTGTCTGTGTGAGTGTTTGAAAGAAAGCGAGCATTTGAGGGTCTGTTTGACAGTGAAGGCCTCCTTTTTAAAAGGTTGGGGCTCAACATATCCAGAAACAGACGATTTGACGGAGGAAAAGACACTTCCTTCTTGCTCTTGCTCTTGCTCTTGCTCTTGCTTGAGTATTTGGACTATATTTCACCGTTCCTCATAGGAACAGTTTTTTGTGAACAAGGTAAGCTTGTCTGATTAATATTTATTTTGTATGCTTTCATCTAAATGAAGTCAATCTATGGAGCTTTTGTTTCTTGGCTAATTTTGGCAGTATTATTATTATTACAATATGAATCATAAAGAGCATTATTGGCCTAATGGGTTCACTTACTTAAGGAATTTGACTTGAAAGATTACAGTACTCACAGAAATACAAGAATAACGCATTTAGAGAATAATACAAACAGTATATGCACAGAGAGTTGTTGTATACCTAATATACAACTACAAATTAGCATATACAGAGAGGTATGGGTCTGTATATGTGGTATAAATATAACAATTTTGTTTTATATATTTTATTAAATAAAATGAAAAATGTCTTGCATATGATTTATGAGAAATAACAGCATTTCTGTTGCAACCTGAAAGCCCCTGAGGTTGTCACCCCTTGAAATATGTTTCCTGTGCCAAAAACTGCACTGTCTTTTTTAGCATTTGCTTTCTGCTTTCGAAATTCACAAACTATAATCACAATACAGTAAATTGAAAAGTACAAAGTCAATCTTTTTGTGAAATGCATTTCAAATGTGAATTTTGTGTTCAGTGTTTATTCTGATGTATTGCAGGTGTCTCTGTGTGTATGTAGTAAGTGTTTTCTTTTTGTCTTTGCAGATATGAAGGATCTTTCTAGCTGACTCATCCATGTCAAGTTTATAGGATATATTTCTCTGTGAACTCCACCATGGAAGAAACATGTACCGTAAAAATACTCTTTTCTGACTTGTGCTACAATTGAATATAAAATTGCATTTCATACGTTGTTATTTACAGTATGTTGCAAGTTCTGCATTTTGTCCTGCCTTCTGACTTTCAGCCTTTTGGTAGTTCAATTGGCCTCCCATTGTATACATTATTGTCTGATTTATAGTCCAAAATGGTAGATACAACTTTTATTATGTAAACATTTAAACATACAAGCACAAATCTATATATACTGTATATATTTATTACCTAAGGCCGAGTGCTGTAGGTAATTACAGCAGTGCTAATATAGGGCCATATAGCATGATTGCGAGTGTGATATTGCCATGAGTACGGTCATAAAAATGCATTTGATATTGCCATGAGTACGGTCATAAAAATGCAACAAATATTGCGTCCAAACCTCTGTTAGTAATTAAAAAATGTCACTTTAGAAATAGTATCATGGCTTGTGCTGTTTCTAACAAGTTATTGGATAAACAAGCATAGACGGATGGATGTGTGTGTGTGTGAGCGTGTATTTATCACTTTGTGGGGACCAAATGTCCCCATAAGGATAGTAAAACCCGAAATTTTTGACCTTGTGGGGACATTTTGTCGGTCCCCATGAGGAAAACAGCTTATAAATCATACTAAATTATGTTTTTTGAAAATGTAAAAATGCAGAATGTTTTCTGTGAGGGTTAGGTTTAGGGGTAGGGTTAGGTTTAGGGGATAGAATATAAAGTTTGTACAGTATAAAAACCATTATGTCTATGGAAAGTCCCCATAAAACATGGAAACACAACATGTGTTTGTCTGTGTGTCTGTGTCTGTGTCTGTGTCTGTGTGTGTGTGTGTGTGTTTGTGTGTTTGTGTGTGTTTGTGTGTGTGTGTGTGTGTGTGTGTGTGTGTGTGTGTGTGTGTGTGTGTGTGTGTGTGTGTGTGTGTGTGTGTGTGTGTGTGAGAGAGAGAGATAGAGATGGGAGGTGTGCAATCACCTGTTGCCACACCCATGCTTACCCATGCTTACAGCTTTCTGAAGGTCAGTTTTCTCGTCCAAGTGGGGTATTCCTCTCTATTTCGGGGTAGCCGGTGCGCAAATGTCATTCACTATAGAAACAGTGATGTCCTCTGCCATTTTAAACAGTATGTATCCAATGTGGAAACTCACAGAGTGCTGTTCTATGTAAACAATGACTAACGGATTCACTTTATGTTACCAAGTGGCTCATATTACACACAAAAATTATCTTTTGCTACCACCTGCTGGCTAATATATGTAATGTCAAAAATAAAGACAGTAACTCCTCACACATCTGCACTGCACTTACACTTTAGTTTAGAACAGCACAAACACACACGGAGTGATACACACAATGAAGAGTCACACCATCAGTGCTCATGGAACGTCTCTCGTCCAATCAGATTCGAGGACTGGCAGCATTCATTTTTTTTACGCGTTATTTTTAATAAAATTAATCGTACTGAATTAAGGCGTTAAATCGACAGCCCTAATATATATATATACATCAGTTAGTTCCAGAATTGATTTGGACGAAAGACGTTCCATGAGCACTGATAGTCTGACACCATCAGCACTCCGACGCTTCACTTTCTGTGTATCACTCCACTTGTGTTCGTGCTGTTCTAAACTAAAGTGTAAGAGCAGTGCAGATCTGTTAAGAGTTACTGTATAAGTGTCTCTTACATGTATTTTTTTATTTAATTATTTTGACATTTTACATATGTTAGCCAGCAGGTGGTGGCAAAAGGTCATTTTTGTGTATAATATGAGCAGTTGGTGACGTGAAGTGAATCCGTCAGTCATTGTATTCATAGAACAGCGCTCCATGATCGCTCGTATTACTACTACACGACTAAAGCTAGAAAATAGCTTTAAATGGCTTTAAACGAACAACTTCACAGTACGGCTCATCACAGCTGAGAGACACAACAGACAGATTAATTACACAACTCAAAGCGCTTACCTCTTACTGGAGTTTCCACAGTTCAGAAAAAGTACTGTTAAAAATGGCGTAGGACGTTGCGGTTTCTAAAGTGAAAGGAGCACTGGCTATAGTAAATAGGGAGAATTACCCCCCCTTGGACAGCTATTTTTACACTGTGGAAGTGCTGATGTAGGGCCGTATCGCACTCTTGCTCGTGTGATATTGCTTAAATATACATGTATATATACACACACAATAGTTTATTTGTACTTCTGGAAAAAAGTTGAAAGGTTTGAAGAAATTCTGACTTGTCATAGCACCTAAAATACACACTTTCCCTTGTACTTTCATGTACATTTTAACCTACCATCTGTATGTTGGGAAAAAAACAATTTCAGACACGTTATTTGTCTGGGCTATAAAGTGCTTATTTTTAGTGCTTTCTCTACAAAATCCACTCGTCACATTTACAGTATATGGCAGGGCGGAGAGTGGGGCCGGGTCGTGATCATACACACCCGGTCCTTTATCAGACTAATCAAGCCTCCGAGAGGGATAATACCGGCTTGATAATATAAATAATATTTGAATGAATAACTTAAAAGACACAAACACACATGACGGACATGTCCGTAAAATATCTCTCTCTCCCACACAATCCTCCGCAGTCGACATTTATCCCTCTCGGAGGCTTGATTAGCCTGATAAGGGACCGGGTGTATATGATCACGACCCGGCCCCGGCCCCGCCCTCCGCCCTGCGCCCTGCGCCCTGCCACACAGTGGTTTTATATACTCTACTGACAATTTTTGCACTGGTGGGGCCTGTTGTCATGACGAGCAGTTAATAGAAAGGTTTTAGTTTTTTCAACACAAAAATCTGAAATTGAGCCACAAAAGGAAATCTGTGAGCCAGTGTTTTATGGTGTGGTGTGCTGCAGGCCAGGTTTGGTGGGCCGCTCTGGGCCAGAATGTCCAGGGCCACTTTTTAGTCCCAGTCTGCCCCTGGTCTAATATTATTATTTATTACCATTTTAGCTGTTGGCTACAATTGGGACATGTTATCACAAAATTAGCACTATAGTGTACTACTAAATACAGAATTGTGCTATTTTCACTAGTCTAAAACTGCTAATTCAAGACTGATGTTTTCAAACATCTGATTTTTTAATTAAACAGAGTGTGTGAACTGTTTTGCAGTTGGTGGTGTCTCCTCGATTGTGGAGTCTAGTCTATATCACAATGTCCACACCATCCTCAGAGAACTGGACTGTGAACCTCAGGCTGGGTCAGCCTGCAATAAAGGTACTTGTGTTTCGAATGTACCTGTCTTTAAAACCAACAATCTTTAAGCAACACAATTCTAGAATATTGTATTCTGTCCAATTATAAAATGGATAGTTCCGGTCCTGGATGCTGATTGGTCAACAGCCGTGCTTTATTCATGACAAAGCAAAGGTTCTTTCCTCTTCACGGAACTTCTGTTTTTTATCTCTCCACATCACACATGGCTGACCGTTATGGGACTATATTTTTTAGTGAAAGTATGCATTTATTGACATTACTTACAAAATATAAAATTTTAATGAACAATTGTGTCCTTAATTTGTTTTTTATGTGGTGACCATTTTATAAAAGCAACTAAGCACTTCTTCCATTTCACGTTGTGCCTAACAACGCTCTTCAGCTGTAACTGTATTCACAACATACTTTTTAAAAAGAGTGTGAGATTTGGTGGTTACCACGGTGGTGTAGTTTGAGGATGGACGTGAAGTTTATTTCAGTGCTGTGCTGATCAGCTTAGTAAGCAGTTGCAATTTAAATGACATGTTTCACTGTCTTTACATCTGGTCAACTGACTAATTTACTAATACAAATAAGTGCTAAGTTCTAATATAGTAATGATTTATTAAATAAATTGAGTTGGGCCAACATTAAGAAAATGTATTAAATTAAACATAAGTAACTTAAGTTGGGCAAACCTAATAAAGTTGAGTTAAAACTGCTGTAGTACATAGATTTGACCTCATCCAACTTAATTATGTTGAATGAAACTGACTTGACCCTAATTCCATTAAGTAAGGGTAATGACTATTGAAGGGAAGCTAAATGTTTATTTTTTTTATTTATTTTTTTAATCTACAGTCTTTGCCCTGGTTATAAATGTGAGCCAAAAATAAATGTTTGACGGCTATTTACTTTTTTAATGCCTGGCAGGACATCAGAACCTGCTTGAATGATTCTTGTTCAGTTTTGCACTTTAAGGCTACTAAAAACACATTAAAGTTTTTTTTTTATGTGTTCTGTAGGGATGTTGAGATGGACACTTCATAACAGGGTGGAGAGAAATCCATCTATCTGTGGCCCTCTGCTGAATGTCCTGATAAAAGAGCTTGAGAAGGTTTGACCCCTAGTTGTTCTTTCAAGCTATAGATGTCATGATCCTGGAGGAAAGTGCATTGAAACCCATGTGTGGTCAATATGTGGCTTTTCCTATTGTAATAAACCATTTTAAGAAGGACTTTGTTAAAAAAAACACATGTACCTTTATGCATTCAAAGGCATGATGGCGTTCTTAGATATAAAGATCTAGGAAGCACATACAATGGTTTTGCATTCAGAGCTGAGTAACTGAGTTGTGGTGTAGTTGTAACTTTAAAAGATTAACTGATTATTTATTTATTCATTCTTTTTCTTCAGGCAGAGAGAATTGATTCCAAGATCCGCATTATTCCTTTGCTTCACACACTTGCCTACACAGTCTTACAGGTCAGTTTTCTTCCTTCATTTTTCCCCACACATCAACTAAACAGCATCTGCCACTGCTGTGTTTGTTTTGTTGTTGTTTCCAGTCAGTGATATAGAATTCATTTGTAACCTGGTTCCAGGCATACTTGTTATTTTAAGAGCAGTTCCTTGTAAATATTTACTGTAAATCAACATGTATGGTATGTTGTTGTTTTTTTATCCATGAGAGGTGCATGTTGCTCATCAAGTTCTCTGCTTTATTGCAGTCTGTTTTTATTCCAGACAACCTCTATCACAGGATATATGTGTGCCTAAAAAATTTAGTTATGTTGCCTATGCCCTACTGTGCAATAGCCCTCAACTATGCAAGACAGATGAAAATGGAGCAAACCACACCAGGTAATAAAGTATACATACAGTAGAAATCAGTAGAAATCTAGTCTCTATCTGGGATGCTGTCAATGTGTCCAACTAAATGGTATACTGATTTGACTGCGAGTAGGAGCTCTTGTCTTGTTGGTAGTTGAAAGCATAAACAAATTAGACACAATTCTTAGTTAAAGCTGAAGAAAGTAACTTTTTCAGTGTTTAAATACTTTCTCCAATCCCTGCTTAAAACAAAGAGACAACAGTTCATTTTCTCTTGTTTCTCTGTGGCGCAATGAGAATTCCTGTGTTTGTTTTGAGTGTCCCGTTTAGACCCGCCCCAACAACGTTACTCAACCAATGGCATGAGTTGTGGGCGGGACTGTCTGACTGTTGGAACAACTGCAGACGAGGGGCGTGTTCAGAAAGCTGTTTTAAAAGCATCTTTTATTTTTTGCAATTCCATCTGGTGTCGCAAAAATTACTTTCAGCTTAAAAGAAAATGCATGTGGAGGAAAATGTGTCGAACTTTGTTAAGGATGGGAATGTTTGAATACTGCGAAAGTCTGCACAGCTTTCTGTGGAATTCTGCAGGTGCAGAATCTGTGTGGTCTTAAATCACTAATCAAAGTGATTGCGTTCAATCAATGTGTTCCAGGAATGCTGTATCAAAGGAGGATCACTGCTGAACACAATCTTCGTAATGAACTTTATCCATTCTATGAGAAGTAAGTAGGTATTAGGCCTGACTATTAATGTTCCCTTCATTGTCAATAAATGTATGGTGCTGTCCACCTCTACACCTGCTGTCATTTATTATTCCATTATTATTACTTCCCTATAATAATGTTTTGAAATTGTTAGCCTACTGTATTCTTAATGACCATTCTATCTAAAGCATATATAAATTCTACCTACATGATTTTCCAACATTGGCCAGTGGGTCAAACCATGGTGACTCATGTTGCTGTTTTCAGTACCATTCTCTGAAATGCCACACTGCTTCTGGTGTGTGGAAGGTTCCATTTTGATATCAGTGATGTGAAACTCATTAGAATGAAGGCGTAACTGGGCCCTTCACAAGAAGAAAGTGTCTGTGCAAAATTAATTGTTATGCATTTGTATTGCACTAGTCTATAAATTGTAATAATAACTTACAATGTTGAGCATATGGACTTATTTTGGTTTTGTTGGCTTATTTTGCACCATTACAATAAAAGAGCAATACAAGAATACACAATAGAAAAAAATATAAACAGGATAGATTTCATACCCAGCTAGGCTTATTTGAATACCTTTCCTTATACATTTACAGCACAGCATAGCAGAGAGTCTCAAAAATCTCGACACAGACTCATAAACAATTGATTTAAGACTAAAATGTATAAACTCGTGAAAAACACACGTCGATTTGCCAGGGGCGTAAATTCCATGGGGGAGGGGAGGGGAGATAAACCCTTTGTTTCATGCAAAATGTACGCCCTTGCATTTCAGCATAAATATGAATCCATACGACTCCAGTGGTTTAAGATATATCTTCTGAAGCAATGCAATCGCTTTGGGTGAGAAACAGATCAATATTTAAATACCACTTTCACATTCACTTTCAAAATGTGAAAGTGGAAGTGCAGATTGATATTAAAAAAGGACTTAAAATTGACTTTTATATTGCTTCAGAAGACGGACATTTAACTGCTGGAGTCTTATGTATTACTTTTATGTAGCCTTTATGTGATTTATGGAGCTTCAAAGTCCTGACCACCATTCACTTGGATCTACAGAGCTGAGATATTCTTCTAAAAATTATTAGTTGTGTTCTGTAGAAGAAAGACTGTCATAGACATCTGGAATGGCATGAGGGTTTTTAAATGATGAGAACATTTTCATTTTGGGGTGAAATATCCATTTAAATTGAAAGAAAAGTAGCAGAAATGGGAGAAATTCAAAGAGTGTGAATGTTTGTGAGGGCTTGTAAGTATATGAGATCTATGTCTCACTCCCTCTCTGTCTTTTATTAGGGTGTTTGTGTTTATGGATCCTGCTGTCTTCCCTCTGTCTCTGCTGAGCACACTCAAAGCTGACGTGGAGAGTACAGACCACAGTGGAGACACATTGATCTACAAGCGCAGGGTTATACTACACACAATGCTTGCTGGACTAGGAAAGCAGTGTCACATTGGCCAGCTCACACAGGCTCTAGAGGTGTGTGTTTGTGTAAATACCCAAGTACAGTATACATTCTTTAATTTATAATCAATGTAACTGCACTTCCAAGAGTCATGAACAGGATATCTGTGCCAACAGAACTCCACAAAAAGCTCACAGATTGATTGCTGCGTAATTTAAACACCTGTCAAATAAAATGTTCTAATGATCATTTACTCATTGCATGTTAATTTAGTGCCTGTTTTGTATAAGAATATTAAATCTGTTTAAAACATTTAAAAAAAAATTAAACCATTGTGCATAATCCCACAGATTTTCCCCCAAAATCAGTGCAGAAACTGTGAAATAAATCTTCATTCCATCTGAGCCTAGTCATATACTGTGACCTGGAGCATTGCCATTGTTTCCCTTTTAGACAATAGCGATTTTGTGGTCAGTCACAGATGCATTGTGCTTAAAGCCACCATATGGATATAATATGAAAGATATTACAAATTAATTCATTTTAAGAAACTACAACCACACTACTTACACTAAAAATGGTATAGATTAGTGCAAAACTATGCAGTTTGGGACAATTTAAAGCTCCTTCCTGGAAAATCCTTTGACTTTTTGTTCATTGCAGCATTTAGGTGAAGACCTGGAGCAGCAGTTCCAGGATATAGTCACAATCACTGAGCAGATAATAGAAGAGGGATCTTCTGATTATAATCAGTACAAAAGAAGACTAGAAGAGATTTACCAAGACATCCTGCCTGCTGTTAGTAATGGTATAGAGACTTCCTCTTCACTAGCCATAAAAATGTCATGGTTAATGTTGTAACCTCCATTCCCTGAGGGAAGGAAGGAGATGTTGTGTTGAATGAAGTGACACAAGGGGTCTTCCTGGGACGCCAAACGTACCTCTGAACCTGAGAAAAGGCCAATGTCAAGTTGGCAGACCGAATTTGCATGCCCCGCCCCGGACATACGGGTATAAAGGGAAGCGGGGCAGCGAGTGCCAGTCAGGATTTTGCACTGAGGAGCCGAAAATAAGGTACGGCCATTTACAGTTGTAGGTCTAGTGCAGTGGCAGGAGGGACACAATATCTCGTTCCTTCCCTCGGGGAACAAAGGTTACAACAGTAACCATGACGTTCCCCTACTGTCACTCACTCAACGTTGTGTCGAATGAAGTGACACAAGGGGTCCCATATAAAAACGCCACGCACTTACCGTGTTACATGAACTGTCGAGACGGGTGCAAGCAGGCTTCTGCGTGCTAGAGGCACCTGTGTCGGCTGCACGTAGCCCTCCCCAACGCCCCCAAAGAGATGTTACATACAGACCTTAGTTTCCCCGCACCCCTGAGGGGGGGAACAGGTGCTACATGACTAGCATGGGAGCAAGCCCGGCAGCCGCGGCCTTCTCTCTCACTATGTCTCTCACATAGGACGTGAAGCGGCTGGGGCTATCTTAATGCTATGAAATGCGTCGGGGAAGGTGGTCTTTCGCAGTCCTATTATTTCAGGAGGAAAAGACCCTGCAGAGGCCACATCCTGCCCAGTCTAGGGGGAGGTAACATCACGAGGGTTGTGAAGCCGTACGTGGGAAATGGCGCGGTGGTAGGTCCAGCCTAAAGAGGGGGGACTCTACAAGCACGGCGACCGGGGCAGCAGGGCTGCCCGAGGGAAACGCGGGTCCGCCGACATGGGTACATCACAGGGAGTTTGCCTGAAAAGGGAACTAAGCCCGTAGAGCCCGACACCAGTACAGAGCACCTGTGAATCATAGTGGGACTGGACGCGAATTGCTCCGCTGAATTTGTAGGCCAGAAGGCTAGGAAGGAGAGCATCCAGGGAGCAACGCTTAGTGACTAACCCGGGATACTAGGCGCACTGGATCAACTTGGTCAGTTGTGCCGCGTTACCGAGTTCTACCGGCTCGGACCTGACAAAACACGGGACGAGACCGACTCAACCCTGAGATTGTAAAATCTCACAATGGGTGAGATGGGTATATTGGGTGTTGCCCAGCCCGCTGCTCTGCAGATGTCTGCTAAGGAGGTGCCATGGGCCAGTGCCCATGAGGATGCGACACTTCTCGTAGAGTGTGCTCGAACCCGCAAGGGGGCGGGCACGGCCTGGGTGTGATAAGCTAAAGAAATAGTATCAACGACCCAGTGAGCTAACCTCTGTTTGGAGACGGCGTTCCCTTTCCGCCGTCCGTGGAAGCATGCGATCCAAATAGATACGCAAAGCACGTACCGGACACAGCAACGAAAGGGGGTCGTAGGAACCTTGGGCATGTAGCCCAGTCGCGGATAACGTGAGAATGTGCTGGACCAAACTCCAGGCAGGTATCGCTGACAGAGAACGCTTGCAGGTCCCCAACCCTCTTAATGGAGGCTAACGCGATCAGGAGAGGGCCTTGAACTCAACTGAATTAAGCGGCTCGAAAGGGGGTCTCTGGAGGCCCGTGAGGACCACTGAGAGATCCCAGGAGGGGAATAGGCTAGGCAGGGGAGGGTCTCCGGGCGACATTCAGGAACCGGATAATCAAGTCGTGCTTACCTAGGGACTTGTCATCTACTGCGTCATGGTGGGCTGCGATAGCAGCTACATACACCTTCAAGGTGGAAGGGGACAGCCTCCCCTCCAGCCTTTCCTGCAGGAATGAAAGCACTGACAGAACTGCGCACTTCTGCGGGTCTTCGGCTCAGGAAGAACACAATTCACGAACAAGCACCACTTTAGGGCGTAAAGTTGTCTGGTGGAAGGATCTCTGGCTTGGTTGATCGTGTCTACAACTGCAGGTGGTAGATCCACTAGATCTTCTGCATCCCGTCCAGGGGCCAGATTTGGAGGTTACAGAGGTCTGGGCACGGGTGCCAGAGGGTGCCCGGTACCTGAGAAAGAAGGTCCTTCCTCAGGGGAATTTTTCAGGGAGGTGCTGTCGCGAGGAACATAAGATCCGAGAACCAGGCCTGGGTGGGCCAGTAAGGGCCCACCAGGATGACCTGTTCCTCGTCCTCCCTGATCTTGCACAGCACCGGTGCAAGAAGTCTCACCGGGGGAAATGCGTACTTGCGCAGCCCCCGGGCCAGCTGTGTGCCAGCGTGGCATGATGTGAGATATCGCCTCCGTCTGCTTCACCGCCGAGAACTGCTGGGTGAAGTCATCGATGGTGTCGCCAAAGAGGCCAAGCTGGGAGACGGTGCATTGAGAAATCGTGACTTGTCAACGTCGCGCATCTCGACCATGTTCAGCCAGAGGTGGTGCACCTGGACCCGAGTGCCTGCGCTGTGACCTTCGTGGCTCTGAGAGCGAGGTCGGTGGCAGAGCACAGTTCCTGCAGCATGTCGGGGTCGGGACTACCCAGGTGCAGATATTTAAGTGCCTTTGCTTGATGGACCTGCAGGAGAGCCATGGCATGCAGGGCGGAGGCGGCCTGTCCGGTGGCGCTGTAGGCTTTGGAGGTCAATGATGACGTCATCCTACAGGCTCTGGAGGGCAGTACTGGGCGGTCCCACCAGGTGGCGGTGTTCTCGGGACACAGGTGGATCGCAACCACCCTATCCACCTGGGAGACTTCCGTGTACCCGTGGGCCGCCCCGCCGTCCAGGGTAGTGAGAGCGGACGAGCGGAGGGGTCGGTTACGGGCAGTATAAGATGCCCTCCACGAGCCCGCCTTTAACCCCATATGGCCTTCATCGCCAACCTGCTCATCCTCAATCCTGTGGGAAGAAGGTGTGACACGGAGGGAGGCTGAAGTGGCATTCACCTTGAGGAATGAGAGCCGCGACCGTAATGCTGCCATGGTCATGTTCTCGCAATGAGTACATGAGCCTTCCACGAACGCCGTCTCAGTGTGATCGCTGCCTAGGCACACGAGGGAGCGTCTGTGGCCATCGGTCTTGGAGAGAAATCGACCGCATCCAGGAACAACACATGGGCGGAAAGGCATCTTGAAAAAGACACGTCCTGAAAAGGACGTTCAACGCCGCTGTGTATTGCTCTTTTGTGAGTGGAAAACTCAAACTCTTTTAGAGAAATCAAACTCTTTTAGGAGGAGAACACTCTTTTAACAGTGAAAAGTGCTGTCGAAGCACCCAGGGGTGTAGACTGCACAGCGTGCAGAGAGAGAGAGAACGCCAGCTGGAAACACGCTGTAGATCCAACAGCAATGCTTCTCTCTGACAGAGGTGAGTGAAACAGTGGTGAAATTCAGCTTGCTTGTTGCACAACCGTTTGAATCCGAAGAAAAATTCTGACTGGCACTCGCTGCCCCGCTTCCCTTTATACCCGTATGTCCGGGGCGGGGCATGCAAATTCTGTCTGCCAACTTGACATTGGCCTTTTCTCAGGTTCAGATGTATGTCTGGCATCCCAGGAAGACCCACAATGTCCAGTGAGTGACAGAAGGGGAACTAAATTGTGACATAATTATGTTCTCATACTTTTGGTCTGTTTAGATCTGTTGTGTCCATCCTCACATGCAGAAGCTCAGCTGCCTAATCCTGAGGTCAGCTTCAATATCTGGACGAAAGAGGATGACATATGTGAGCTGAAGTGCTATTGATTATATAAATACAAACAGTATCTGTTTAGAAAAGTAGTACAGCATAGAATAGTAACAGTATACTAATGTAGCTAGTACAGTTTATCTATCTGGCTGGTTATTAGCAAGTTTTTTATTAGAATACTAGAGTTATAATTAAAAGCTTAATGAAAAGCTTAAAGTCAACATTAAATACAATTTTTACCCTATTTAATTTCTTAATTCATGCTTACCTGTGCAAGTTATTCCACACAAAACAAACGTTTGTCTTTCTAGTCTTTCATCGAAATGTAAAAACTTGCTCCAACTTTAAAATGACTTTCTTTTTCAGCTGACATCACAAATCCCTCGTATTTTCATTTTCACCCCCTCCCCTCCCCTTTTAGAATTAGAGATAAAAACTAGCTAAGCTAGAACTAGTTTGCTTAATTAACTAGCTTGCTATCGTCAACTAGAGTTAAATACTTGCTAAACTTTCTTTTTTAAAAAAAAGCAAAAAAATAGCTAGCTAAACAAGTTAGATACAAGCCAAACTAGGAAGGTAAACTTGAGTTAAAAAATACCTAGCTAAACTAGACCCTGATATCACACATATTCAACCAGGTGTCTATTTGATGTGTATGTTTACATCTGGAAGGTGTCTTAGCTCATCAGCAATATGTCTATAAGACATGCTGTATATGTTAATATGTCTCAGATATCAATAAGACCTTCAGCTGATGTCTTTGAGATATTTATTTAGAATGTTTGTAAATCTGATCTTTTTATGATGTTTAGCAGATGATAATAAGATTTAAGGCTTACCTTGTGAAAACAGACATTTCCGAGATGTCTCTCGAAGTGTGGGTGCTATCTGGGTAAAGCTGGCTTAACTGCAGTTAAAACCAGGTAGCTAAACTAGAGATAAAAACTAGCAAGCTAAACAAGAGTTAAAACTAGCTAGCCAAGCTAAAGGTAAAACTAGCAGGTTGTTGTAAAAACCTAGCTAAAGTAGCTAAACAAATAAGCTAGTCAAACTAGAATTAAAAACTTGTTATCTAAACTGTAGTTAAAAACTCTATAGCCAAACTAGAGTTCAAACTAGGTAGCTAAATTAGAGATAAAAGCTAGCTAAACTAAATGTAAAAATTTGCGGGGTAGCCTATATTTTAATGAGTTAAAATCTAGCTATGATAGCATAACAAGTTAGCCAAACTATAGTTAAAAACTAGCTAGCTAAACTATAGTTGAAAACTCTCTGGACAAACTAGATTTAAAACTAGCTAGATAAACAAGACTTACAAGTATTTAGCTAAAAACAGCTAAAATCTTGCTAAAGGAGAGTTAAAAACTAATATTAAAATCTTACAGCCCAATTCATTATTGCAGTGTAGCACTAAGAACTGCAATTATTTGTGCTGGTTGACAGACCCAGTTTTAGTGTTTTAGTTTTACATTTTCTGTCCAACAGGGAATGAGCTGGTTAACTTTGCACTTATGGTTCCTTCGGACCGGAACTCTACGCATCTAGATGAAGATGACTTGAAACGTATCTCTGTCATGTCAACCATATCCACGGACAGTGGCATAGAAGGAGACATTCCCATCTCTGAGTTCTCTTCTTTAATGATGGAAGCTCAGGGTGGACCAGAGGAACAGAGCTGCTCTCAGTCCTCCTACAGGAGACCGTGTGTGAGATGGCCCAAAAGCAGCAACAGAATGATGCTCATGATGGAGGCAATTAAAGGAAGTGGAGGATACAACATCCCTAAAGAGGAAAGGAACCTCACCGCTCGTGTCGTTGTAATGGGAGACGATAGAACGCTAGGGCGGCTAGCCAAGACTTTTCAGACTATAAGGTAAGGCCTCTTCTTAATTTGGAATTGTTTTCTGACCCTACACATACTGTAATTCTTCATTAAGGGACCCATGCTTATTTATACAATTTTATTTGATGGTTTTACCCAGAAAAAGAGAAGCACGACATCTTCTACTCACAAAGAGATTGAACATGGAGTTGTATTACATACCAGTCACTGACCAGCCTTCTTCAGCTGTTCAGGTAATAACTAGCTTTTGTGTTTAATAAATTTTGTCCCCATAAATATTGGGACATCGACACAATTCTAATCTTTTTGGCTCTATACACCACCACAATGTATTTGAAATGAAACTAACAAGATGTGCTTTAACTGCAGATTTTCAGCTTTAATTTCAGAATCAGCTTTATTGCCAAGTATGCTTACACATACAAGGAATTTGTCTAGGTGACAGGAGCTTCCTGTCTACAACAATACAAACAATACCAAAAACAGCAGCAAGACATAGGTAATTAAAAACAGAAAAGAACACAAAATAAATAATTATACATATACGTACATACACTCACCTTCATACATACCCACATACACACACGTAGTGCAAATCTAATACAATCTGTTATATAAAGAACAAAAAACTGTATATTATGTACAGAGCAATGTAAGTAATGGCAGAAGTGGATATGTTGGAAAATATAAATTAAAATTAAAATTAAACTGTGTATTGCACATAATTATTGCTCAATGGGGCAATTTAATTGTTCATTAGATGGATGGCCTGAGGGAAAAAACTGTTCCTGTGCCTGACGGTTCTGGTGTTCAGAGCTCTGAGCGCCGGCCAGAAGGCAACAGTTCAAAAAGGTAGTGGGCTGGGTGAGTGGTGTCCAGAGTGATTTTACCAGCCATTTTCCTCACTCTGGAAGTGTATAGTTCTTGAAGGGGGGGCAGGGGGCAACCAATAATCCTCTCAGCAGACCGAACTGTCCTTTGTAGTCTTCTGATGTCTGATTTCGTAGCTGCACCAAACCAGACAGTTATTGAAGTGCAGAGGACAGACTCAATGACTGCTGAGTAGAACTGTTTCAGCAGCACCTGTGGCAGGTTGAACTTCCTCAGCTGGCGAAGGAAGTACAACCTCTGCTGGGCCTTTTTCACAATGGAGTCGATGTGTATCTCCCACTTCAAGTCCTTTGAGATGGTAGTGCCCAGGAACCTGAATGACTCCACTGCTGCCACAGTGCTGTTTAGAATGGTGAGGGGGGACAATGTTGGGGTGTTCCTCCTAAAGTCCACAATCATCTCCACTGTTTTGAGCGTGTTCAGCTATAGGTTGTTTTGACTGCACCAGAAAGCCAGTCGTTCAACCTCCTTTCTATATGCAGACTCATCATCATCTCGGATGAGGCCGATGACAGTGGTGTCGTCTGCAAACTTCAGGAGCCTGACAGAGGGGTCCTTGGTGGTGCAGTCATTGGTGTACAGGGAGAAGAGTAGTGGGAGAGCACACATCCCTGGGGGCACCAGTGCTGATGGTACAGGTGGTGGAAGTGAATTTTCCCTGCCTCACAAGCTGCTGCCTGTCCGTCAGAAAGCTGGTAATCCACTGACAGGTAGAGGTGGGAACAGGGAGTTGGTTTAACTTAGTCCGAGTATATCTGGTATGATTGTGTTGAAAGCCGAGCTGAAGTCCACAAAAAGGATCCTTACGTATGTCCCCGGTCTGTCCAGATGTTGCAGGACGTGATGCAAACCCATGTTGACTGCATCATCCACAGACCTGTTTGCTCGATAAGCAAATTGAAGGGGGTCCAGAAAGGGTCCAGTGATGTCCTTCAGGTGGGCCAACACCAGTCTCTCAAATGACTTCATGACCACAGATGTCAGGGCTGACAGGTCTGTAGTCATTAAGTCCTGTGATTTTAGGTTTCTTAGGGACGGGGATAATAACGGAGCGTTTGAAGCAGCATGGGACTTCACACTGCTCCAGTGATCTATTGAAGATCTGAGTGAAGATGGGGGCCAGTTGGTTAGCACAGGAACGAAGGCAAGCTGGTGAGATGCCATCTGGTCCTGGAGCCTTCCTTGACCTTTGCTTCCGAAAGACACAGCACACATCGTTCTCACAGATCTTGAGTGCAGGTAGTGTAGCAGGAGGGGGGAGGAGGGGGGTTGCAGGAGGTGTTAATGGTTGTGTGAAATGAAGGTCCGAGTGCATGTGGGGTGTGAAATCGGGCCTTTCAAATTTGCAGTAAAACACATTCAGGTCGTCAGCCAGTCGTTGGTCCGCCACAGGGTTGGGGGTAGGAGTCCTGTAATTAGTAAGTTGTTTCAGGCCACTCCACACTGATGCAGGGTCGTTAGCTGAAAACTTGCTTTTCAGCTTCTCAGAGTAGCTTCTTTTAGCCACTCCGATTTCCTTATTCAGTGTGTTCCTGGCCTGATTATACCAGACTCTATCCCCACCCCTGTAAGCCTCCTCTTTGGCATGACGAAGCTGTCTGAGTTTTTCTGTGAACCATGGTTTATCATTGTTGAATGATAAAAATGTCCTAGTAGGGATGCACATATCCTCACAGAAACTGATGTATGATGTAACAGTATCTGTGAGCTTGTCCAGGTCTGTAGCTGCAGCTTCAAAAACACTCCAATCAGTGCAGTCAAAGCAGGCTTGTAGTTCCAGCTCTGCTTCATTAGTCCATCTCCTTATAGTCCTTACAACTGGCTTTGTTGATTTTAATTTCTGCCTGTAGGTCGGGAGAAGATGAACCAGACAGTGATCAGAGAGTCCCAAAGCTGCACGTGGGACAGAGCGATATGCATCCTTTAATGTTGTATAGCAGTGATCCAATATATTCCTGTCTCTGGTGGGGCATGTAATGTGCTGTCTGTATTTGGGCAGTTCGCGTGTGAGATTTGTTTTGTTAAAGTCCCCAAGAATAATAATAACTGAGTCCGGGTGTTGTTGTTCTGTGTCTGTGATTTGATCAGCCAGCTGTTGCAGCGCTAAGTTCCCAGACGCGTTTGGAGGAATGTAAACACTCACCAGAATAAAAGAAGAAAACTCCTGCGGCTTACAGTTAATAAAGAGCGCTTCCAGGTTAGGACAGCACATCCTCTTTAGTGTTGTTACATCTGTACACCAACTTTCGTTGATGTAAAAGCATGTTCCACCGCCTCTCGTTTTCCCCGTTAACTCCGCGATGCAATCCGCTCTGAACAGCTGGAAGCCCGGCAGATGTAATGCGCTGTCCGGAATGGCTTCACTCAGCCAGGTTTCAGTGAAGCACAGTGCAGCAGAGTTTGAAAAGTCCTTATTAGTATGTGTGAGGAGATGTAGTTCGTCAGTTTTGTTGGGAAGAGAGCGGAGATTCGCGAGATGAATGCTCGGCAGTGCTGTTCGAACGCCGCGCTGACGGAGTTTAACCAGCATGCCAGCTCGTCTCCCTCGCCTGCGTCTCGTAGCGCATCTAAACAACACAGCAGCGCCTCCAACTAAAATGTCCAGCAAAACGTCCGAATATTGAAAAACCGGGAAAAGATTATCTAGTATGTGCTGCCGAATGTTCAGCAGTTCGTCCCTGTTAAAACTGATTGGTAAAAGATTGCTAAACACAGGACAAGCTAACAAAAACAACAAAAGAATTGGAGAGCTCCACACAGAGGCAGCCATCTGCGGCGCCATGTTGTATTAAAACTTTGAGGGTATTTACATCCAAATCAGGTGAACGGTGTAGGAATTACAACAGTTTGTATATGTGCCTCCCACTTTTTAAGGGACCAAAAGTAATGGGACAATTACAGCCTGAAGTCTGGAACGCATAGACCTCACCAGACGCTGGGTTTCATCCCTGGTGATGCTCTGCCAGGCCTCTACTGCAACTGTCTTCAGTTCCTGCTTGTTCTTGGGGCATTTTCCCTTCAGTTTTGTCTTCAGCAAGTGAAATGCATGCTCAATCGGATTCAGGTCAGGTGATTGACTTGGCCATTGCATAACATTCCACTTTTTTCCCTTAAAAAACTCTTTGGTTGCTTTCGCAGTATGCTTTGTGTCATTGTCCATCTGTACTGTGAAGCGCCGTCCAATGAGTTCTGAAGCATTTGGCTGAATATGAGCAGATAATATTCCCTGAAACACTTCAGAATTCATCCTGCTGCTTTTGTCAGCAGTCACATCATTAATAAATACAAGAGAACCAGTTCCACTGGCTGCCATACATGCCCACGCCATGACACTACCACCACCATGTTTCAATGATGAGGTGGTATGCTTTGGATCATGAGCAGTTCCTTTCCTTCTCCATACTCTTCTCTTCCCATCACTCTGTTACAAGTTGGTCTTTGTCTCACCTGTCCATAGGATGTTGTTCCAGATCTGTGAAGGCTTTTTTTAGATGTTGTTTGGCAAATTCTAATCTGGCCTTCCTGTTTTTGAGGCTCACCAATGGTTTACATCTTGTGGTGAACCCTCTGTATTCATTCTGGTGAAGTCTTCTTTTGATTGTTGACTTTGACACACATACACCTACCTCCTGGAGAGTGTTCTTGATCTGGCCAACTGTTGTGAAGGGTGTCTTCTTCACCAGGGAAAGAATTCTTCGGTCATCCACAACAGTTGTTTTCCGTGGTCTTCCGGGTCTTTTGGTGTTGCTGAGCTCACCGGTGCCTTCTTTCTTTTTAAGAATGTTCCAAACAGTTGATTTGGCCACACCTAATGTTTTTGCTATCTCTCTGATGGGTTTGTTTTGATTTTTCAGCTTAATGATGGCTTGCTTCACTGATAGTGACAGCTCTTTGTATCTCATATTGAGAGTTGACAGCAACAGATTCCAAATGCTAATAGCACTCTTGAAATGAACTCTGAACCTTTTATCTGCTCCTTGTAAATGGGATAATGAGGGAATAACACACACCTGGCCATGGAACAGCTGAGCAGCCAATTGTCCCATTACTTTTGGTCCCTTAAAAAGTGGGAGGCACATATAAAAACAGTTGTAATTCCTACACGGTTCACCTGATTTGGATGTAAATACCCTCAAATTAAAGCTGAAAGTCTGCAGTTAAAGCACATCTTTTTTGTTTCATTTCAAATCCATTGTGGTGGTGTATGGAGCCAAAATGATTAGAATTGTGTCGATGTCCCAATATTTATGGACCTGACTGTACATAGGAGTCACAACAAAGGCACAACAACAAAAAATGGGTTAGAGAGATGGCACAAAATAGTACTTAAAAATGTAATTAGGACTTTAACCGCAAATAAAACTTTACTTACACTATAAGTAGACCTCAGGGGGTTAGGTTAGGTTAGGTTAGGTTTTGGTATAAAGTGTATATTGTGTATGTGTGACCCCTTTAAAAATGATCTCCAAAAGAAAAATGACATCTCAACAATACCTCACTATAAAACATGTCTTTTTCAGGAGGGTCTTCCGGTGACTGAGGATATGCTAACACTGGCTGGGTACTTGGGACGTGTGGATCCGTGGTATGACTGTAACATCAACGGTTTAGGGGCCATGATTCTCAAACTGGCCCAAATGGTAATTATTACACTTGTGACTCCAGAATCATGCTTGATAAACTGTTTAGTTATTTTAATGACTGTACTTTTGCATATTTATAAATACTGGTATCAAAGAAAAGGCTCACGTTTTTCAAATTTTGGGTTGAACGGAGCTTGAATGGAGACTGTGGTCTATATTTCGGTCATGTAACTTAACATACAGGCAGCTGTGATGGTGCTATACTTATTTTGAAAGTTCTGAAGACAACACAATGAAATTAACACTTTAAACTCTGAGGGTGTTTTTTCTTTTCAGGAGGAGATTTCCTTTTGTGGCATACCCAAAATTAAAGGCTTATAACTAAAAAACAACAAGGAAATGTCAAGTGTTTGGCATCATTGGTATAACATTTTTAATGATACAGATTATGATACATTCTAAAACTCTCAGCCTAAGAAATTTTTTTTAAAAATGGAGTGGTGGTGGTGTAGTGGTCTAAGCACATAACTGGTAATCTGGTAATCAGAAGGACAGAACCTTACAGCCACCACCATTGTGTCCTTGAGCAAGGCTCTTAACTCCAGGTTGCTCCGGGGGGATTGTCCCTGTAATAAGTGCACTGTAAGTCGCTTTGGATAAAAGCGTCTGCCAAATGCATAAATGTAAATGTAAAATTAATTACAAAAATCTTGAGCCAAAATTAATTTTTTTCTTATTTGACATTGCATGCAGACATGATTTTAGTAATGATATTTCACAGAATGAGTTTCATTCTGTGCCATTTGTGTCATCACCGAGTCTGTGTCATGTACTTGGCGTTATCTCCTGGTGGCCATATATAACAGTTAACAATCACTCTGCCCAAATATGGATTGTTTTTGTAACGATCTGAACCCAATTTGATTGGTTTAGAGTTCCTTGATGCTACATAATTTCCAATGATGTCATCTGATCCAGGAAAGCTAATGTGTTTTCAGTCAGATTGCAAGGTGCCAGATAGCCAGATGCTGTGTACATATGGTGCACATTGTGCTTCTTGTCAATTATCTAACGATCTAAGAAATGGTACGTGATATTTTATGTTCGGTTTATTTTTCATGAAATTCAAATAGGCTTATTTTATTCTACTCTTTGAGAGCTTTCCAACGACATATGACACATGGCTGTTTGATAAGATTACAATAATATGTACAGGGCAACATTTTTCATAAATTATCAAAACGGAACACTTCTGATTTGTCTGCATATTTCAAAGCACTTTGGACATTATGCCTACATGCATTGTAAATTTGAGCTTCTAAGCTTTCAAACAATACCTATTTTGCATTGGTCAATACTGTAGTAATTAATAACTTGCCTTTTGTTTCCCTCAAGGGCCCGCCAGCAGCCAATCTGACCTTAAATGTTTGTGATTTAAGTGTCCTGAAAATAATGTCACAATGCAAAAAGCCTTAATTACTTTTCATTTTCTTAATGCTATTTTTGTATTACTTTGGGATTGGCTATAATCAGGACATTTTATTGACAGATTTTGATACTATCTTCCTAGTCTTTTGGGAGTATCATCATGCATTTTCTGTTTCAAAATGGAATGACATTTAAATAAAATACATTATAGTATTATATAAGGAAAAAACATTATATTAATCTGTTGAAACACAGAATTCTGGGAACTTGCTTGAAATTGTTTTGGTACATGTAAAAGATTTATATGTTGATGTGCAGTTTGATTTTTTAAGTGATCATCATAACCTCAATCTTAAACGTTGTGATTTTAGCAGTCTAGTCAGAGTGAATCATCAGACCCAAACTCCTTCCTGCTAGATATCATCTCTTACTACACACGTGTCAGCAAACATCCTGTGTATCTCCCCGTCTACTCTGTCAAGGTTAGATCTTCTCTATATAATCAATGTTGTAAGTCATTTTGAAGGAATAAATGTTGCGAAAAAGAAAATTATCTCGCATGTCATGACATCAAAAGCATGTCAGTATTGTGGAGATTTAAAAAATCTGAATGTCCTTGGTGTCTTTCACCTAGATCTGTTTCTCTGGCATCAGCACCAACACAGTGGAGGAAGTGTTTGTGTCTCAGCTCGCAATGGACTTCCCCGATGTCAAAAGTTTCAGATCCACATTTAAAGATACAATTAAAGGTAGTGTGCTGCGTTTGAACAATTTATCAACTTATGGATTCAGAACGTTTCTTGGTGATCAGTGTTGGGTCAGTTACTCAAAAAAGTAATCCACTACAAGTTACTAATTGTAATCAGTTATACTAATTGTAATCACATTACTTTACTAATTATTTTGTCTATAAAGTAATCAAATTACTAATTACTTTACATTTACGTTGCTTTCTAAAACACTTTTCACAAAAAAGTTTGTTTTTCACTCAACAAATTCCAAATTTTGTTTGTATTTTCTCAATGTAACACGTTGTGTATGTTTTCAAGCCATGTTTACCCCTAAAGCACATCTAAAGTTGACATCAAGTTGACATTTCTCCCTTGCAATGACTTACAGAAATACAAACAGACATACATATGAACATAATTAATTTTTTGAATGCATTCCACATAATATTATTTTATATGTGTAAGCCAAGTAATTAACTTTATTGAAAGTCAGTAACTGCAATCTGATGAATCTATATTTAAAATTAAAAAGTTATTATATTACATATAGATTACAATTTACAAAAAAGATTACAAAATAATTACTTTGTAAATTAGATTACACCCAATAATGTTTCATGTGTTTTTACTGAATGCAAGTCATTGATTTTGTAATACCTTTTAACTTGAAGGTTCAGTACGGTACAAAAGGAACAACGAACAAGAATTTTATGGTCCAACTGTGTCGGTTAATTATAGAAAGGTGAGTTACTTCTGGATATATTTACTCTTAATAATAATGCATATCATTTTTTATTTGATACAAAATCACTTGAATTTTTAAATGATCTGCTGATATTATTGTGAGACTAATAAACCTGTGTTAAAAATAATAAACGCATTCAAGCCGTACAATATCAGTACATGTATGTTTGACATTTTTAACAACACACTATACCAGTTAAGCTAGGAAAATTATTAGTTATACATAATTAAAGTCTAATTTAAATGTATGCTAAGGTGTAATTCAAGAGGCCAAATTTACAGCAACGTGCACTTTATGAATATATTATTTTACTCCACAGAAGCATAATACATTATTTCTGATGTGTACATTTCTCTTAGGCCTCAATAAGTGACAGAGAAAAGGAAAGACGAATGTCTTTGACGACATGTGGCATGTTAATCAGTGTCATGCCGTCCTGCACAGCCAAAAGTATGTCACATATTTAAAATTCTAAAACCTCCCTGTCATTGCCGCATTTATATTTTGCCAGGATCAGCATTGTGATTTGTTTTGGACAGGTTTGTTTATAGACAGACAGTATCAATAACATTGACAAACATGATAAGCATTAGAATGTCTGTTCTTTTGAAAAACATGTTAGTTAGATGAGTTGCTCATAGCTGACAGTGCTTATTATAGATATACTGGCCCCAAAATGTGTTTGGACACTTAAGCCACACTTCAAAATGTATGTAATTGATGTCAAATTATCAAACCAAGTGGCATCTGAAAACAAGCCACCATTGTGTCCTTGAGCAAGGCACTTAACTCCAGGTTGTGCACTGTAAGTCGCTTTGGATAAAAGCATCTGCCAAATGCATAAATGTAAATGTACATGGATTCTCCGATCATTAAGCTTAAGTAATGGTCTTATCCTGGTCTCATACTTGCGGAAACAAATAGTATCTTAACACAATCTACCAGTCACAAATGATTTTGGAAGAATTCAGAATAAATCAAATAATAACAATTGATTTGCCAGGTAGGATATAAAACATTGTTACAAGAATTCAATCAAACCCAATTTCACATATGATCATTTACATTTACAGTTATGCATTTGGCAGACGCTTTTATCCAAAGCAACTTACAGAGCACTTATTACAGGGACAATCCCCCCAGAGCAACCTGGAGTTAAGTGCCTTGCTCAAGGACACAATGGTGGTGGCTGTGGGGTTAGAACCAGCGACCATCTGATTAACAGTTATGTGCTTTAGCCCACTACGCCACCACCATTGTGTTATACCTCAGAATAAAGAAACATTCCAGAGTCATGAAGTCAGAGAAACAGACTTGGCAAATAGAAACTACATACAGCGACATTATGGGATATCTCAATACAGAATCCCTGAGCTTCTTGCCAACTCTCATTAAATATCCAGACTGAATAAACATTGTGTACCAAATGGTATTATCCTTTGAACAATGAGAATTTGGGGGTGAATGGGTTCTTGACTTCCTTGGATTTAACCTTATTAACATACAGGCATTCTTTTAAATTGTAGGTCAAGGAAGGGGACAGACCTCCAGAATAATGCAGTATTTGGCAAAGACCTTATAACTTTGTCACCATTAGTTTTACCGACATGGGAAAGAGACCATTATACCAGTCGTGACCTCTTAAATTATATCAAACTCATACAGTTGCATTCTTCTTCTTTCTTTGTTACATTTTCACATATACACAGCTGGAGTTTGTGGGGGTAGAATGAGGATGGCAGGATGTCTCAGGTGGACAAACATTTTTTAAGAAGGAAGCTGTGTTTTTCACACAGTGATGTCTTTGTTTTCTCAGGTGCAGATTCTACTTGTTTACATTTACATTTATGCATTTGGCAGACACTTTTATCCAAAGCAACTTACAGTGCAATTATTACAGGGAGCAACCAGGAGTTAAGTGCTTTGCTCAAGGACACAATGGTGGTGGCCGTGGGGTTCGAACCAGCAACCTTGCTGATTAAGCTTGCTGATTAACATACCTGTGCTTTAGCCACTACGCCACTTGTTCCAAGTGTGCTGGGTTACAGTTCTCTGGGCACCTAGCCTTACAGTTTTCCCCGCTTTGGACCCGAGGGCAAAATGCAAAGAGTACTTTTGGGGTCACATCATTTGTTGTGCCAATTCAAAGTAGAGGTTTCTCCATCACTTCAGTCTTTCTAGCGTGGGTGTTTATAGTGAGCTTAGGGCCAGGGTAACTTCAGTTGATCTCCTCATGGATCGAATGAGGCATCGGAAGTAACAATTCTGAGCTTGTGTAAAAGTTAAGATCACATTACAGACCTATATAACACGTTACAGACATATATAATAATCACAGTGCTAATTCAAAATGATCCAATGTGTTTGATTTTCTGGCTAAGTCACAATCGATGATACATGTCTATTTTCAAAGTGTTTAGTGGATCGATAAATGTGTCTGAACTTCATATCATCCACTTCTTATTATGTTTGCATTGTTATTAGCGATGTGTTAAAAACCAGCTCCCTCTGGTTTGCAACCATGCCAACAACAATCAATTGGTTCAATTTATATATTGGTGGAAATGTTGAAATTTGGTTGGCAAGTTTGCTTGCAATTAGTAATTAAATTATCGATGTGTGACTGTAGCCATGCACATGTCCCATGTCCATTACAGTGTTTCAAATAAGGTGTCGGGAAGTTGTAATTTGTCAGGAAGTTGTAAATAGTGCATGTCATGTGTGCCATAATTATGAATGTTTTATGGAAACGGGTTCGTAATGTTGTATATGTGAGTGGCAGGCCAGATCTTCAGTGGATTAGTACTTTCAGAATCTAGGCCATTATTTTTTTCCGTGGTGTGTAGTGGTTGAGCCTGGCTATTTGGCTTTTACTGTCTATACCAGGTCAAGATGTCATGAGAGTGAAGTGATGAATGTGTGTGCTCTGTATGTTCATGTATGGGAGATGGGTGGAACCTGTTCTAGAACAATTGGTGTTGCACAATTTGGTTCCGGTGCTCAACTGGGAGGCCATATATTTATTTTTGTTTGTGTAGTGCTGTGAGGTATAAATGGCCCCTTTAGATTGTCTTCGCACCCATCTCCCACATCCGGGGCCCATCCGTTGATATCGCTTGATGCAGGGGGATCAGAAGCCTTTTGGCATCTGTCCCTCACGAGATTGCAACCTGAACTGGGAACAACCACAAAGAGAAAATGGTTAATGTTGAACCTTTAAATTTAGACATGGGGTACATTTTTTATTTTCCTCTGATAGTCAAAGTCAAACTGTTACAGACTGTTTTAGTCGAGCACTGTATGGTTTGTGCCATCAGGGGGAAGATGCATTTTGCTTTACAAAAACATGTACCATTACAATGTCTAATGTAAATTTAGTTTCAGAGATCAAATTAGACTGAGCATCTTTGGTGAGATCAGAATTACTGCAGATATTTTAGTGCAGTTTGACGTGTGAAGCACCTTAAGCTGTTCTTGCAGTTGAGCCTGCACAGTCTGCTGTTGTGAGCGTTAAATGCCCCAGTTCTGCAGGGGAACTTTCTGAATTCATGGGTATTTTAATCGCACTTCCACTCATTAGCTCAAATGAGCTAATGCTTATAGTTTTTTTAATTTTATTTTTGTACTATTGTTCTCAACACAGTTCTGTGGTCAAACAATCAGTTCACATCTTTTGGTGATGTGTTGTCTGCTTTGCATTTTATAAGGGTGTTATTCAAACTTTGATCATCTATGATCTATTATCTATGATCTCAGTGGTCTGTCAGGGTTGTGACATTTCTACCTGATGTTTAGCATTTTACACACACATCTTTCATTGTCTACACAGTAGAATGGTTCCCCTGATCAGATTTTATTTGAATTGGTGCTTCTCAGACAGAGATGATTTGGTTCGTTATCACATGCCACTGTCTTCACAGCACTAATGCACAGCAAAAAACGACTGTATACCCTCCCTTTTGGCACTGATAAGCGAACCAATGAAATTCAATCGCAAGAATTGTTCAGGGCCTGTAAGGTTGTTCGGTTGGCAGTGTCATTACAAATATACATGTATAATATACATCTGCATTCCCTGCATAACCTTTCCCCGTCTGTGGCCATGCTTGGCCATTATAATATAATGTGATTATAATAGAATTATATTTTATTAAAAATAGTATAAATTAAAATAATTGTATTACTGGTCTCTGGAGGTTTTCTGTAATGAGATATTGTAATCTCGCTGCTCTTTTGAGAATACATGCCTTTGATTTGGCCCTGAATCAGATACATGAGCTTGTGTACAGCAACAGGTCAGGCTGAAAGCCTTTGGACATGCTGCTGTAAATACCCAATGACTGCTGGTACATATTTACATGGGTCAAATTTCTGTACAAGCTGCAGAGCCTTTGTGATTACAATATGAAATTGAATGCAGTTTTCTCATTTTCTTGAGTTAATATGTCACTAGGTGTATTCTCATGCAAACCTATTTGAATATGAAAAGGTTTCAGGGGGCTGGGTTGAGAAAGAGGTGGTGCAAGGCGCAAAGAGTGTTCTTGAATTATAAAGAGCTAATGAAGTTCTTCAGTCTTTTTAAAGTCACTGAAGGTTAATGCTAATTGTGTAAAACTAGAACAAGATCTAAAAAGGTAAGCGGCAAAGCCATCTGGCCCTGGAGCCAAGGCCTTAATTACCTCGCCAAGCTCCTCCAAGTTTATTTCAGAATCAAGAGCATTTTTTGCTCAGTTGTCAGTTTAGGGAGTTTTTATGGTTCCTCAACGTTTTTATTTTATTTTTAACAATTTTATTTATTTATTTATTTTAATTTCTTAATATTTTTTATTTGATCAGTTTTATTTGTATTACAATTATAAGTACCAGTGGCTCATACTGTACATTTTTTGATGAGGAAACAAGAGAATGATGTGAATCCCCATGTTTATAATGTGGAACTTTGTTTCTACAGGTCTACATAGTGTCAACATAAGTTTTCAAGATATAAATCCTTCAAGGCACAGCACAGTAAGTAGAAACGACATACGGCACTTATAAACATGGAATTTTGGGACTAATGACTGATAGCATTTTATTGAGCAGATTGATTTCTTTATTTTAGATCATACTACTATATTTATGCTAAATATTATGAAATAATGAAGTAAAAATCATGCTTTCTTCCAGCCTTCATTCAGAGCAGTTAGTGTCAATATCAGAGTTCTGGAAAAAAGGACGTTCTCTGTGTGTTTGGATAAAGACCCACGTAGAAACTTCAAAAATGTGCAGAGGTGAAAAGTCATATTACAATTGCCTTACTATATATAACATTTTCTATGGCCAGAGTAATAATCTAGTTACATTTAAAATTCCCAAATGAGGTGAAATGTATACACAGAGTAATTCCATCCTGTCATCTTCCCCACAGTATTGAGGTTTCTCCATGCTTGGATCCAGGATATTGCCATCAAGCAACTACCAAATCCAAGTACAGTTTAGGAGAGGGAGATGATCCGTCTAGCAAATATCTGAATAAGACCCTCACTCTGCCAATCAACACCTTCTGTGGCATTGAACAATGACAAGATGGCACACATTCATGACGTTATGACACTTAGTTACCTCTCAGAGGCCTTTTAGTGTTTGCGTGTGTAGTTATTCTTTTCATGTGTAGTCTAGAATACATTCAGCCACACGAGGCCATGGTTTCCTGCTAACCTGTGAACACAGATGTACTGTTCAAAGACTGTTGAATGTGTATGGGTTTATGTTGTTATAGGATTGATCTGTAAAATGTACGAATGTTGAGAAACATTCTGCAGTTATGCACATTTTAAAATATCTTGTTTACACTACTTTTATACGTTTATGACAAAATTCTGTTTGTATGAAACTTTGAAATTTAAAATTGCATTTTGGATGCACATTGATTTGTATGTGTCATTTGAAATGAATTAAAGTCAAAGAAATACAATACACATATTTTTATTTGCAAATAGGAAATACAGTGCAAGTAATTTAAGTACTGTAACACTTTACAATGCAACAGTAAAAACAATGCAATACACTTTGCGATTACAATAGTTAACCTGAACTACAAATTAACAATGCTTTTACAGCTTTTATTAAGCTTGGTTAATGTTAATTTCTACATATATACTAATACATTTTTAAAGCTATAAATATTAACATTATTTTATGCATTATGAATGAATATGAACTAATAATGAACAATAGCTAATGTAAAAATAGGTTATTTTTAGTTCATACAGTACTTAAACAGATAGTTCACCCCAAAACGAAAATTTGCTCATCGTTTACGAAGATTTTTAGAAGAATATCTCCATTCTGTACTGCCCTGCAAAAGCAAAAGACCTTAACTCACTAGAGTGTGAAACTGAGAAAAATGACTTTAAAGTTTCTGTTTTGTCCAGGCAAAAGTATTATAGGTAGGACTCCCAAAATTTCACAACTAGTTGCTATACAGAAGAAATGTTTGTATGCAAAAAATCTTGAGCTCAAAATTGACCTTTGACCCTTGTTTGGCAGTTAATGTACTCTGCCTTTGTATCATGTGCCAAAAATCAGGAGTCATGCAAAGGCAAAAGGTCAGTAACTGACATATAATCAATATTTACTTGCTGTTCACCATACTTACATCCATTATAAGAACACCTAACCAAGGTCTAGTCATCATGGTATTTGTTTTAAATTATATAGAAGACATTTGGTTGTTCCTATTTAGTGCTATAATGATCAGGATAGTGCGGCAACACTAACACAGTTAAACAGTATAACAGATAAGTTACTTTGCAGTACAGTATGTACAGTATGAATAAATACAATAAATATTTTCACAATAAAGAGAATTTAATTATAATTGAATACAAAGGTATATGTATTTAAATGCAAGATATAGAGTAATAATTAATTAAACATTGGACCAATACATTAGAGATTAGAGACTGCTCATTCCAAGTTTTTTACTGCTCCAAATAAAATCTTACTGAAAGCTCATTTTTTGAGATATCAACCTAAAATTTGGAACACAACTTGTCCATAGGTATATATGACAAAGCATTCTTGAAATACAACCATTTAAGTTTGGATAGTGATTTTCATGTCTATGCGAAAAAAGGGGGAGGGGTGACAGTTAAAGGGTTAAGGGCCACCAAACTGCTCAAGATGCTCAGTCAACGAACTCGACTTGGATTACTACTTTTTAATTCTGAGATAATATAGACAGAGTATACCGAAAAAAAGTTGGAATTACTTTTACTATTTAGGTTAGCCTACTTTGTACGGACGTTAGCGATAACTAGCTGTAAAATCTGACGTGAACACCTGCAAGAAGGAAATATGGCTCAAACACGTATGGATTGTTGTGGATACAGCAGATGACGTGCATTGCTATGGATTATATATTCTATGGATTATATCGGATTGCATGGAAAGGTAGAATGCCTCCGTATTTAATATTTGGTTTTCAGCATCTGATGTGAGGCGAGTGTCAGCATCAACGTTAGCGCTAATTTACGTGACACCGATTAAATTTAGCAAGCTCCGGGCTGTCACTGACATTGACAGATCTGAACCATCGCCCTATCACATCGCTATCACAGAGTAATAATACAAACAAGCAGTCGGCAGTCTACACTTTATTTCAAAGATGTGTCGTGGTGTATGTTACGCGGTTTGGTGACAATAAAGAGCGGTAATCTTTGACAGTATGACAAAGCCAGAGTACAGTAACATCACAGCGGCACCATAACATCTCTCTTGATGCCAGGCGAAACAAAGTCAGAACACCTTAAACTCAAATTCAGCGTGCCGGAACAAAGGCTAAGAGCCGTAACAACTATTACGGCGTTCTGCTGTGGTTTCTCGTATGGTTTTGGATGTTACGGTTGTCATAGCCCTTTAATTTCTCGTTAAAACAATCAAATTGACTCACGATATTTATTCACATGATAAAGGAGGTCTTGAATACCCCAAAAATGACATTAACTCATTTTTGACCAAACATGATGTTACGGCGTTTTGCCTTTGTAGGGCAGTGTAGGTCCATACAATGAAAGCGAATAGTGACCAAAATTTTAATAAAAGCATAAAAGTAATACATAAGTCTCCAGTGGTTTAATCTGTCATCAGAAGTGATATGATAGGTGAGGGTGAGAAACAGATCAATATTTAAGTCCTTTTTTTTTTCCATATCATAAATCTTCACTTTCACATTCTTCTTTTGTTTTTGGCTATTTCAATTAATCGTGCATTTCCCCAAATACTGGGCAGGGAGGAGAAATTATATTTAAAAAAAGGACTAAAATATGTATATGTTTCTCTCCCACACCTATCATATTGCTTCTGAATATATAGATTTAACCACTGGAGTCATGTGGATTACTTTTATGCTGTATTTTATGCTTTTTGGAGCTTCAAAGTTTTGATATCCATTAATTTGCATTGTGTGGACCAAACGCTTTCTAGATTCTTGTTGCAGCTAATGTCAATGATTTTAAACGGTAACTTCAGCCTCTCACCGACAGATGGCGCTGCTCACTCGAAAAGCAGCCAGACTTGATATACTGCTTCTCGAAGATCTCGGTCGTCTTTTACTGTTTGGTAAAAGTAAGAAAACTTTTGACACTACCCCTGCATACATGGTATGGACACGGAAAGTGAAGGAATGCCTTAATCAGCAACAACCTGTCAAGCAGACCATGATGTGTTTCTGAATGCAAGATATTGCAGGTAAATAGTGAAGGGACGCCATATCGTGTGGTATTGTGACGTGTTAGAACAGGTGCAAGATTCCGGTTTACCTGTTACTAAGAGTGCGTCGTGTACATTCAGATCTCCAAAAGTTTGTATTTGTGTTTTCTTTAAGTCAATGTAAGTGCTTTAGAGCGACGTTTCAGATACTTTTAAGAAATATATCAGCTAAAACTGTTATAAATCTAAACATACAGTTGGCATTTTATTATGATATTTCGATTCACTGCACGCGCGTTCTCTCTTTTTCTCCCTGTAGCTTTTAAATATTATTTCATGCTCGAATTCCTTATTTTCTGACACAATGTGCAAATATGAACCGTAAATGCATTTTATGTACAACAGAAAACAAATTTGTTTCATATGGTGTTTAAAATTCGATGACGTTGCTTAAATATGTGGTCACGCTCTGTAGAAAGCAGCCAAAATGTTAATGTTAAATAATACTACACATTACAAATGGAAAATCTAAAATAAAAAAGCTACAAAAAATATGTTTTAATTAATTTATATATATATATATATATACACACACATACACACTGGCGGCCAAAAGTTTGGAATAATGTACAGATTTTGCTCTTATGGAGAGAAATTGGTACTTTTATTCACCAAAGTGTCATTCAGCTGATCACAATGTAAAGTCAGAACATTACTTCAAAGAGTTCTCATCAAAAAATAATCCACGTGCAGCAATGACAGCTTTGAAAAAACTTGACATTCTAGCGGTCAGTTTGTCCAGATACTCAGGTGACCTTTCACCCCCACACTTCGTGTAGCACTTGCCATAGATGTGACTGTCTTGTCGGGCACTTCTCACAGACCTTACAGTCCAGCTGATCCCACAAAAGCTCAATGGGATTAAGATCCACAACACTCTTTTCCAATGATCTGTTGTCCAATGTCTGTATTTCTTTGCTCACTCAAACCTTTTCTTTTTCTGTTTCAAAATTGGCTTTTCTTTGCAATTCTTCCCATAAGTCTTCCTGAGTCTTCTCTTTACTGTTGTACATGAAACTGGTGTTGAGCAGGTAGAATTCAATGAAGCTGTCAGCGGAGGACATGTGAGGCGTCTATTTCTCAAACTAGAGACTCTGATGTACTTATCCTCTTGTTTAGTTGTTCATCTGGTCTTCCACATCTCTTTCTGTCCTTGTTAGAGCCAGTTGTGCATTTGTCTTTGAAGACTGTAGTTACACCTTTGTATGAAATCTTTTGGTAATTTCAAGCATTGTATAGCCTGCATTCCTCAAAACAATGATTGTCTGATGAGTTTCTAGGGAGAGCAGTTTTTTTTGTTGTTTTTTTTGTTGTTTGTTTTTCCTAATATTGACCATAAGACACCATTGCAAACTGTGGCAACTCAAAAACAAACATAAAGACAATGTTAAGCTTAATTTTACAAACCGAATATCTTTCAACTCTGTTTGATATAATGACAAGTGATTTTCTAGTACCAAATTAGCATTTTAGCATGATTACTCAAGGATAAGGTGTTGGAGTGATGGCTGCTGGAAATGGGATCTGTCTAGATTTGATCAAAAATGATCAAAAACATTTTCAAATAGTGATGCTGTTTTTTACATCAGTAATGTCCTGACTGTAATTTGTGATCCGTTGAATGCCAGTTTGGTGAATTAAAGTACCAATTTCCTTCTGAAATAGCAAAATCTGTACATTATTCCAAACTTTTGGCCACCAGTGTGTGTGTGTGTGTGTGTGTGTGTATATATATATATATATATATATATATATATATGTTTATATGTATATGTATCGTACAGTTTTCATAAAGACATAGTTCAACTTAAAATGAAAATATGCATGTTATCTCATATACGTATGTAAATTCAAATATTTAATTCAATAACTGTACATATCCCTACCTTGCACATACATTACCACTTGTACATGTACATATGCCATTCTGTTATATGTACTATTACTTGTATGTCTATTTATACTACTGTTTTATATTCTATGCGTCACTGTAATGTTCTGTGTGCACTTGTTTCTCCTATCACCAAAGTCCTTGTGTATGTGAGAACACCTGGCAATAAAGCTCATTCTGATTCTGATTTCCTCGCCCTCATGCCATTCCAGAGTGCATGACTGACTTTCGTCTGCTGAATATCTCAGCTCTGTAGGTCCAGTCAATGCAAGTGAATGGTGACCAAAACAGACGACTCCAGTGTTTAATGCTTTCTTCATGTGCTTTCAGAATGATCCTAATTCCCACTTCAGAAGTTATTATTATGAGTATGTCGCATTAAAGTGTTTTGTTGTAGAAAAGAACAGGAAACGTGGACGACGGCAGGTTTATTCATATGTATTTCTTAAGGAAGTTTTATTTTGACACCATAATAGATATTGGTCCACTAGCTTGCTGACTATAATGGAATTTTGTTCAAATACAAGCTATTTTCACAGTGTGAAAATCTACAAAAGTTATCAAATGGTTGCTGATAACGGCAAGCGTTAACAATTAGCTGTATTTAGAAAGATGATTAAAACCTGCCATTCACTACAGAGACCGTACTCTCCTCTGCCATGTTGAAAGTTTACGAATCCTCCTCTTAGAAACTCCCAAAATTAGCTTTGAGTTTCCCAGTTGTAATTACGATTTGATGGGTAGTTCATGTGCAACTTCTGAGTGGGAAACTCGTATTTACGATAATCCCGATAGTATGTGAAGGCACCATAAATCCATGTCTTCAGAAGTGATATGACAGGTGTGGGTGAGAAGGAGATCAATATTTAAATCCTTTTTTATTATAAATTCTCTTCCCCACCCAGTTGGTGGCGATATGCACGAAAAATGTGAATCGGCAAAAAACAAAAGAAGAAACTGAATGTGGAGATTTACAGTAAAAAAAAAAAGCCTTAAATATTGATCCGTTTCTTACCTAGACCTATTGTATCGCTTCTGAAGATATGGATTTAAACACTGGAGTTGTATAGATTACATTTATGGAGGAACGGATAAACATAGTTGTGAGGGGCACCTTGTGGTGATGGGAAATAGTTGCATTATACTAGCGTTAAACTGCATGTTTTTTCAATGTAAACAATTAACTGAAAAACCACAACTTGATCTATAAAAAAATAAAAACTTGCTTTATGCCGTTGTTATAAAAAGTGAGCTTGTTGATATGTTGCTAGAATTTATTGTCTTATGATAGCACGATCTGGAGAGGCTTTAAATCTATAGTGGATGCTGATAATAAATGTAACGGTACATAAGCTGGTTTGTTGTCTTATCGATAAAATACGGTGTGATGTCGTGCATTCTTGTCATTAAATGCTGTTTAAAGGGCTATGCACATGTAAACAATGCTGTGGAAAATGTGCTGGTACTGGTGGAACTTTGACATCCATTCATCTACATTACATTTGAAGAACACTCTGCGACATGATAAAGATCGCTCCGATTACATTATAATTAGCCATTTCTACACTGCATGTGCACGACAGCACTGTTGATATAAATAGGAGATGTATTTGTCACGTTGTGATGTGCCACTTTTTTCATTACGAGTGGGCCCGTTAAGGCATCTGTTTCCAGGACATCCTGACGTCTTAAACCATCCCTGCATTTATGCTGCCTTTATGTGCTTTCAAAGTTCTGGCCACCATTCAATTGCATTTTATGGACCAACAGAGCTGAGATATTCTTCTAAAAATTTCATTTGAGTTCAGCAGAAGAAATAAAGTCATATACATCTTGGCATGAGTAAATGATGAGCGTTTTCATTTTTGTCTGTACTATTCTTTTAAGCTTTCAAATGAACTGACATGTAAAATTAGCCTCATGTTTTTCTCATTTCTAATCTTTCTTTAGAACTACACACCGTGCTAACTGACAAACATGGGGAAAAAGGCAGCAATGCAGAAGAGCAAGCAGTGGAATGTTAAGGGAGCCATGCGTCTGACAAGTGTCTTTCACTTCCTCCAATCCTGCGGCTCTGGTTGCCTCGTTCCCTTCCTCACCCTCTACTTCCGGCATCTGGGACTCACTGCCACCATGACTGGAATTATCATGGCCTCTAAACATCTCCTCACCTTGGTGTGGCGACCGGTCTCCAGCATCCTCGCCAGGCAATACGACAAACGGCGGACGGTCATTGTGGGCTCTTTGCTTAGCTCTGCTTTGGTGGTTTTGATTCTTTTGCTCTTCCCCTCTGCAGGAACCAAAGCTGAAAGTGGGCGGTGCAATGCTAGTCAGCCCAGTGCTGACTTTACAGATGGAAGTGACTTCACCACCCTAGAGAGTATGATCATACCATCACAGTCCAATGTTACCGTCTATTCTGTAAACCATACAACTGTCATCATGGAACAACCTGATGACTTGAACTCCACATATACACCCACACTTGTAAACTCCAGCTCCAATTGGTCAAGAAGAGCGATTAGATATTTGAGGGAACTCAAAGAGCAACAAGAAGAATCTCTACACACTGAGTTTCTTGGGAGCCTCAAAGCAATGGATGCACAGCATCAGATGTTCTTTCTAGTTCTCATTGTGATTGGGTTGTGGGAATTCATGGCCGCCCCATTAGAGTGGACAGCAGATGATGGGCTATATGAATACTTGGATTTTGTAGATGCTACAGACCGTCATAAAGGTGTTACAGTTTGGAAACCACTTGGGACTGCTGTTGGCAATGGTGTGGTTGGTATTCTTGTTACCAGCCTGTATTGTCGTACCGGGACTGTGGCAGAGTTCTACTCATACACTGCGTTCATGATCCTAACTGTACCTACAGCTGCCCTACTCCCACTGTACATCCGCAAGCGTGATCGCCCCACTAGCGGTGGCTTTAAAGCACTACAACTGGTGCATAGGAACTCGCAAGCACTACTTTGTGCAATCACTGTCGTCCTGACTGGCATTGCAAGCTCAGCTGTGTCTGACTTCCTACTGTGGCATATGCAAGATCACAATGCCACGGAAATCCACATGGGTATTTCCTTAGCCTTGGCGCATTTAAGCCAAGCTGGCTTTCCCCTATATGCTGGGCATCTTGCCGGGTTTCTGAAGTACCATGGGTGGTTACTGGTGCTTGCTGTCATCGCTCTGTCCATTCAGTGCCTTTATTATTCTTTTCTATGGGACCCATGGAGCATAATACCCGCTCAAATTCTCGCTGGCTTCAGCACTGGCGCTCTCTGGTGGTCAGTTGCAGCACAATGTGAGGATATTGCCACTCCTGGGACCGAAGAGACTCTGATAAGGCTATTTGAGGGCCTACCTTTGGAGCTGGGATCTGGGTTGGGCAGTCTGATGGCAGGATTTGTGATGCAGAAGTTTGGCATCAAGATTCTATTCCAAGGCATATCAGTTATTCTTGCTGTGTGGAGTATCACTCTAGCTGCACTCAAATGGAAGATTCCAAGGCAGCGCAGGATAAACTATTCACGCCTGCTGACCGCCGACACCGGTGAAATAAGCGAGTCCGAATCAGACCAGGAGAAAGACTGGCTGGAGACAGCTATGGAAGATGACAACCAGAAAAACAACTGGACAATAGCCAAGTCTTAATCAATTGAAGGAATTGGTGTCTTGAATACTCCCCTTAGGAATTTGCTGAATACTTCATAGGGTGAATTAAAAGTAATAAAAGGAAAATAACTCATAAGGCACCACAGTGTTAAGACTTTTTTTGAGAGTGCTACAGAGGGCATGTTATGTTCTCATTTATTATATCAGTGAAACTTGTCACAATTGCATTACAGTCAGTGTGCTTACAGTAGAACTGATTGGATTACTCTATGAAACAAGCACAGCTGTGTTATCAGAACTAACTTTAATAAATGACTCTTTAAAAGCAAGGTTGTTTCATGATCCTGGGATCTCTCAAGCCGGATAATTCTTTACCTGTGATTATTACAGTTTTGCTCGATTGCTTAAACGCATTTCTTGAAATTATGCCTCCTTTTCTCGAGACTCTAAACAAAAATCCATAACTTCTCACCCAATTTCCACAAACTGCCTATTGTCAGGTCAAAGTGAAGCTCTCCACTCAAACCATTCAATCTGGCTGAAAATTCAAACCTTGCCCCCAGACATGACACACAAGCCCTCAAAAACATACAACAACATAGTCTTACACACTGGTGAGATAAATTCAAAACAATACTACAAAATAATAAGTTAGTAATAAGTTATGTTGCTTGTGATTCTCCCCCTCAAAAACCTTTTCACATGATGAACAAAACGAAAGACACAACAGATGTATGCACATGTGCACATTTTTTATCCCTAAATGTACTGTACAGTACAATACACCAAACAACAAATATTATTCTGTCCCTGCATCCTGTCTTTGGTCTGGGACAGGGCATAGAATCTCGTCAGCATCAGCAGCGGGGGTAAAATCCTCTTGCATGCCTGATCCACCCCTGGCATGCTTCAACTGAAACATCTAAGGCAGGCTTCTTCCATGGCCTGGAGGAGGTGAACACGGATGTGAGCTTCTCGGTCATACACTTTCCACCGTCATGCTGAAAAAAGAAGGGAGTGTATGCAGGCAGAAAGATATTGAAAAACCTTGGGTTATTGGTAAACCAGTCACGAACCAGAGCAGTGCGATGGAAGCTGACGTTATCCCAAACAACAATGTAGCGAGGCTGCTCTGATTGTGCTGGTTCCCTCTGGTTAAGCTGGAACACATACTCTCTTAGACCATCAAGGAACTCAAGGAGGAGCATAGTGTTATAGGGTCCAAGAATGGCATGGCGGTGGAGTACCCCTCGTTGGCTAATGGCCATGCACATAGTGACGTTCCCTCCTCACTGGCCAGTGACATTCACAATAGCCGAAGGCCAATCATGTTATGCTCCCTTCTCCTTTTGGTCAAGTTAAATCCAGCCTCATCAACAAAGATAATCTCATGGGGAACAGGGCGGCCTTCAATCTCAAAGATTCTCTGCAAAACACATGAAACACAGTAGAGAAATGACTACCCTGAAACACAGTTCAAGAGGGCACAAATGGCAGACCACCACATTGTTCCAAAACTGAATGAACTGACTCAGGGCCCTTTTATCTATCTATTGAAGGTTCTGATTGGGATAGTTCACCAAAAATATACACTCACTGAGCACTTTATTAGGAACACTATGGTCCTATTAAAGTGCCAGACGTGGTCTTCTGCTGTTGTAGATCATCCACCTCAAGGTTCAACATGTTGTGCATTCTGAGATGCTATTCTGCTCACTACAATTGTACAGAGTGCTTATCTGAGTTACTGTTGCCTTTCTGTCAGCTCAAACCAGTCTGACCATTCTCCATTGGCTTCCACAGAACTGTTGCTCACTGGATGGTTTTTGTTTTTGGTATTAATATTGAGTAAATTCTAGAGACTGTTGTGCATGAAAAGCAGTTACAGAAATACTCAAACCAGCCCGTCTGGCACCAACAACTATGTCACGGTCCAAATCACTGAGGTACATTTTTTTGTCCCATTCTGATGGTTGATGTGAACATTAACTGAATCTCCTGACCCGTATCTGCATGATTTTATGCTTTGCACTGTTGACACATGGTTGCTGATTAGATAATCTCAAAAATTAGTAGGTGTAAATGTGTTCCTAATAAAGTGCTCAGTGAGTGTATATTTGTGGATATTTTTATGGTCTGCACATGGTCTGCACTTATATAGCGCCTTTTTAACCTTAACGGTATGCAAAGTGCTTTACACTGTGTCTCATTCACCCATTCACACACACATTCATACACCAATGGCGGCAGAACTGCCATGCAAGGTGCCACTGGGAGCAACTTGGGGTTCAGTGTCTTGCCCAAGGACACTTCGGCATGTGGAGTCGTGTGGGCACCAACCCTGCGATTAGTGGCCGACCTGCTCTACCAATGGAGCCACAGCTGCCCACAATGGGGTTGGCAAGAAAAAAGTCACAGTTTATACAGTTTTAGAATAACAGGAAGTGAAGTTATTTCTGAAATAAGTTTGTGGTCCCTCGCAATTATGTTGCATTCCTAAGTACTAAAACTTTAGTTTTCCATACTAAAGTAAAACCAGGATTTTTTCATGTTTATTTGTTTGTTTTGGTGGAAACCATGGTTTTAAAATCAATGGTACTTGTACCAGTAAAAAAACTTGTTTATTATTATATATTATTAATAATATAGTAGTTTTATGTTTATTACAATAGGTTTACGATTAATATCTTGGTTGAAAAATGATGATTGTAGTAAAATCATGGTAAATATCTGGTTACTATGGTTTTACTACAAATGCAGTAGTATAACATCAACTATGTTTACTGTAGTAAAACCATGGTTCATATTCAACAGGGAAGAATAAATCTATTGCAAGGGACCCGAAAATACTTGTGAGGGAACGCAAAACATATATGAATCATTATGAGATAATGCTTGAGTGATATGAGTGTACTTTAAATCTGAAAATGTGCATCATCTTTTTGTTAAGTGTTGTTTTACAGGGCAGCTCCCTTGTAAACGGCTGGACTATGAGTATAGTGGAGCTCATTTGGTTTGTTTGCTTACAGTAACCATTTCCTCCTAGCCAAAGGAAAACTGAATTAATCACATGAGCAAATAGTGCATTGTGTTCCTTATAGTCCTACATCTTTGAGTGTTCAACCACGTCTCCATTACTTCAGCACTCATTCCTATGTTTTGAAAAGATTCAGTTACCTCTTACCCAGAGATTGAAAAAAAAAAAGTTGGGCATGTGTTGTTTATGAAGACACTCTTGTTTTCAATAATATGTAGTAAGGGCTGTCTTTTATTGAAGCAGCAGATAATCATCTTTTTATTGTCGCCAGTGGTATATTTTTATACAGAACCCAAACTTAGGGGGTTGGAAACAAGTTATTTGCTTTGTTATATGAAATGAAGTTTGCCAAACCTGTATTTGAAGAAGAACAAATTCTCACCAAACTTGTTTTTAAGTAAAGTTTACTGTATGGCTATATCTTAAGTGAATATATTTTGACTAACAATTTTTCTTCCAAAAAAGACAAAAGGGATTTTTCATTAGATGTTATCACAAATGCATCATATAAGTAGATGTTTTATGCTTTATATGTTGAAATCAAGTTTATTAAATGCTCAGTTCTGTATTTGAAATCTTGAGGCTTGTTATTTTGTAAATTTTTGTTATATCAAAATCATTCACTAGTTCTATAAGTACAGGATCATAGTAAGTGATGTATTTTGGACTGGTTTGTCCAGCTGCAAACATTTCTGACATAATTTATATACCTCATAATTTCTTCATATTATGTTAAGAAACCAATGAATAGAAATAGTTGAATTGACATTGTTAAACGATATAGCAATGTGCAACAACTCAAATGTCAGTGTTGATGTGTCATTTCCTCTAAATTTAAATGAAAACAGGACATTTTAACAGTGATTTTGTAAGAGAGCAATAAGATAACATTAATCCTAGTCTGGCCACATAAATAAAAAGTGTTTTTATGAATTGTGTTCTGACATAAACTATCATATGAGGTTGCCACCAGACTGTTTAAGGCTCATTGATGAATGTCTTCCAAGCATAATAATCTCTCAAACAGAAACTCAACTCAAACTCAAACCGAAACTCAACTCAAACAGAAACTCAACTCAAACAGAAACGTCTAGGTTACAGATATAACCTGGGTGTGATAGGCCAATTAAATAGTGTCCACTACCGATTCGGAAAGCTTCTGTTTGGAGACAGCGTTCCCTTTCCGCTGTCCCCAAAGCAGACAAAGAGCTGCTCAGTACGTCTAAAGCTCTGCGTGCAGTCCAAGTAGGTACGCAAAGCACATTCCGGACACAGCAACTAAGGGGCTGGGTCTGCCTCCTCCCGGGGCAGCGCTTGCAGGTTCACTACCTGGTCTCTGAAGGTGTGGTAGGAACCTTGGGCATGTAGCTCGGTCACGGTCTTAGGATCACGTGCGTCTCTGCCGGACCGAACTCCAGGCAAGTGTCGCTAACAGAGAACGCTTGCAGGTCCCCGACCCTCTTGATGGAGGCAAGCGCGATTAGCAGGGCAGTCTTTAGAGAGAGGGCCCTGAGTCCAACTTATTCTAGAGGCTCGAAGGGGGGTCTCTGAAGGACTGTAAGGACCACTGAGAGATCCCAGGAGGGGAACAGGCTTGGCCGGGAAGGATTTAACCTCCGGGCGCCTCTTAGGAACCTGATGATCGTGCTTACAGGTCTACCTGGGCCTCGCTGAATCATTCCCAAATCAGCTGGACCAACTGGGGGTGAAGCCTCCACTCTCCGCCGGGCCAGCGTTGTAGTGACAGCACGTCCGCTATCACATTGAGGTCGCCGGGGATGTGACTTGAGTCGCAGCTGGCTCTAAAGGAGGAGACGACGGGCAAGTCGCGGCATGTGACGGGAGCGTACGCCGCCTTGGCGATTTATGTGCGCTACCACGGTGGTGCTGTCTGACCTGATTAGGACATGTTTGTCTTGAACTAATGGGAGAAACTTCCGCAGGGCAAAGAAAACAGTCAGCAACTCTAGGCAATTGATGTGCCAGCACAGCGGGGCACCTTTCCAATGACCCGCGGCTGCACAACCATTGCACACGGCGCACCAGCCCGATCTGGAGGTGTCGGTCGTGACCAGGACACGTCGGGACACCTGCTGCAGGGACACTCCTGCCCGTAAAAAGCAGAGGTCTGTCCAGGGTTTGAATGTTTGACAGCAGGTGGGGGTGGTTGTTACGGTGTGTGCCGTGGCGCCATGCTCGTCTCGGGACTCAAGTCTGAAGCCAGTGCTGAAGCGGTCTCGTATGCCGAAGGCGGCAGCCCAGGGGAGTCATCAGCGTCAGACGGCGCGCTCTCCAATGCAGTGGCGAGCTCATCCACCTCGAGCTCTAAAGGATAGGCAGGCTGGCTGTAAGGCGAGCTGCTGTTGCCTCGAGCACGGATGGGAGTCAACGAGCGTACCGGGGGGAGGGTGGTCCGAGGGGGCGTACCCGGCAGAGCTGCACCCGCTGCCGTCCCCAGTTCACCTCCATCGCCAGCCGCAACGTCCTCAATCCCGTGGGAAGGAGCGATGCGGGGGGCTTTCGGTTGAAAGCGAGCCACAACCGCAACGTTGCCATGGTCGTGTTCTCGCAGTGAGAACATGAACCATCCACAAACGCTGCCTCAGTGTGATCGCAAACTAGACACCTGAAACAACACCTGTGGCCATCTGAAGAGCACTCTACCGCATCCAGGAACTACGCACGGGCGGAAGGGCATCTTTACAAAGACGCGTCCTGAAAAGGACGTTCAACACCAGCTGCGTATTGCTCTTTTAGAGAAAATAACTATTTTATAAAAACTCTTTTAGTTTTTGCGCTGTTGAAGCGCCCAGGGGCAAACTGCACTGTCGTGCAGAGAATGGAGAAAGCCGCTGAAGTGCGGCATAGATCGAACAGCAGGCAAAGCGTCAGAGGTAACAGGAACAGGTGTGTAACTCGCAGCTGACTGCAACACGACCATCGGCTCCGAAGAAAATTTCTGAATGAACTCGTCGTATTTGCCCGATTTTATACCGGGGTATGCAAATACTGTCTGCCTAATTCCCATTGGCCTTTTTTCATAGATCAGAGGCATATGCGGTGCTCAAGAGAGACACCTAGTGTTGCTTCTTTGACACAACGTCGAAATGAGCGACAGACGGGGAACTCAAACTCAACCAGAAACTTAACCCAAATGTAGAAAAAACATTCTGATTCAGGGATGCAAACCACTCACCTTCCAGCTAAAGTCAGCTTTTCAGAAGTTAATTTGCCTAAATTGTTTGGCGAAATTTTAAACACTTGATTAAAATTACTTGAAAGGGTTTATTTAAATAAATATTCCTGGTTCAATACAAGTTAAGCTCAAATGACAGCATTTGTGGGACAATGTTGATTACCACGAAAATGTATTATGACTTGCCCCTACTAAAAATAGCACATATCTGGGTTCCAGTGAGGCACTTGCAATGGAAGTGAACAGGGTCAATCCATAAACATTAAAATACTCAAATTATAGCCACAAGAAGTAAACAATATGTGTGTTAACATGATTTTAGTGTGATAAAATGTAACCTTTTAAAACTATAAAACTGATAAAAACTAACCTTTTCTTTGTAAAGTTATAGCAAATTTTCCAACTTCATTGCCATGATGATGTAATGTCAACAAACCCTAAAATTACTGTAAAAACAATGATTTAAACAACTTTACAGCTCAAATAATGTATGAGTTTTAACAGTAGAATAAATTTGAGTACTTTTATAAAATTATAATCTTCACATTTCTGCCTTGAAATGCTCCAAAAAATGGCCTCCATACGATTCCATTGTAAAAGCCTCAATGTAACCTCGATTTTTCCTTTTTTTCTTGGCAAACAAATCAACAGATATTATACATCAGGAACACCTGCTATGACTTTCTTTCATTTTTCACTGCTCACGAGTCCCTGCAGATTGCAAAAGTTAGTTGCACTTTTCTGTTTTATATCCAGTCATGCACTGGAGTCCCTGTGTTTTACCATGCATGTTAATTTAAACAAATGCCAATGCGACCAGGATAGATCTGAATTGTGGAATTTGTGACTGAAGCTATCAAGTATATTTTTTTTATTCACATAATCTGGGCAGTCGCGGCACGAGGACGTAGAACGCATCTATTGCGAGCTTTGAGACGTGAGAGAACTACTGACATTCACACCAGTGGCAGAATTAATATCATCACACCAGTGAGGTTTTGCAGGATTGGTGACACGATAAAAGAATAAAGTCTGTATGTAATGTTCTCTATGTTTATTACTGTGTTAAAATTATGCCCCAAATAAACAACAAATGTTGACGGAGTAAAACGACTCTCACGAGCCGTCAGACTTTTTTTTACAGCTCTTGAGGAAAAAACAAAATGATAAATGTCCTTTGTCTGTCACCGTAGTACCGAGTTCTTGGCTGTTTCTCATTGTGTGTTCTTTTGTGTTCTTGCATTCTCGTGGGCTCTTTCCACGTCATAATCCACTGCCGAAGTTCGATTCCAATCCTCAAGAACGCAAGTACCGAGAACGCAGGAAATTACCCGGATGTGTCATTGAAATCGACGATGCATCGTATGGTGACTTATGGGCAAGAACTCTGTACTACATTGGCAGAAGAAGGACATTTATCGTTGAGTTTTTTTTCCTCAATTGAAAAGCTTTTTTTTGGGGGCATCATTTTAAAACAGTAATAAACATGGACAGACTTTATTCTTTCAACGTGTCACCAGTCCTTCAAAACCTCACTGGTGTGATGATATTAATGACGTCACTGGCGTGATAATGCCAGTAGTCCTCTCACTGGTGCTGTGACAGTTATTTGTGCAACAGGAAGATCACATCTCAAAGCTCGCAATAGATGTGTTCTATGTCCTTCCTGATTTGTTCTTCCAAGGTAGCTGTAATGGTATCAATGGAAAGGAGGAGGCGAGAACCGGCTTTTCAATATAAATAATAGTTTAATGATAAACTTAAAAGACAACATAAACACACAAATGTTGGACATGTCCATAAACAATCTCTCTCTCCTGCACGATCCTCTGCAGTCGACCTTTATCCCTCACGGTGGCATAATTAGCCTAATGTAGGATCACGACCCGGCCCCGCCCTCCGCCCTGCCACAGTAGCATAGCAAGACTGGTCTTCATGCAAGTCCTTTCTCTGCATTCTTAGAATTGAGAAACACCCCTTGCCCACAAGTCACCAAACGACGCATCGTTGATTTCAAGGACACGTCCTTGCGTTCTTAAGGATTGGAATTGAACCGTAAGTGGATGATGACATAGAACGAGTCCACAAGAACGTAGGAACTCAAAAGAACGCACATTGAGAAACAGTCAGTTACACTCACACAGTTCAGGACAGCAATCTGGATGGATGTTTATCTGTCATCCATTTGTCGAAGTTGTTTACCTCCTATAATGTTTGAATATGTTTTCTAGTAGGGTTATTCAAGCTAATATTGCTTGTCATGCTTGTATGAACTGTGACATACTAATAATTATTACTCGTGAAACTTCTTATAACTATCATATTGCATATTTAAGCATATTATTTTCATGTGTAATCAAGTATATTTTATCCCCATCATTACTGAATCTTGTTTTATGATTTTAGTTTACGGTGTTATTGTATGCATTGCATAGACATGCTATTATAGTATTACGGTTCACTTGCATTAGCAACTGAGGCTGTACAATATAATATCCAAATAATAAAGTCTTCTTTTGAACTCATATCAGCCATATCATGAAGTTTCACCTCTTAAATGTATAAGTATAATACAATACAAACATTAATAGTAGATAAAACACTTGAATAGTCACATTAAAATATACTGGTAGTGATTGAGTCATCTGTTCTCTATGTAAAAGCTCTCTGAGTGCAGTGTCAGAAAAGTGTTTTAAGTGTAAAATTCATTCATTCAAAATATGTGAATATGAGTGTTCATCTTCATCAAAGCAAGTAATATTTCAGTTTTAAATGTTTTCTTGTATAACGTAATATCAGCATGAAAATAGCACATTATGTCTCCGGCTCTGAATATCTCCCAGTCATGATCACACACACAGACGATGTCAAGGTAACCTCAAATAATGAGATTCATCCACCAGAAGAACTGTGTCAAAACACGACTTACGTAATGTGTTCTTCCACAAATTGCTTGCAATTTTAAGTTTCAACCACAGATGCCGCCAGAGAGCACAAAGTTACATAGTGCAGCTTTAAATAGGGATTAGAAGAACCATGCTTATTTAAAGGAATATATTATATAAAAAATAAAAAAAAAAAATAAAAAAAAAAATGAAATAGCCACATTGTAAATGCAAATGTATCACACACAGCCTAATCTGCGTATTTGTATAAAAAATAAAAAATTAAAAGCACAGATAAAGCCTGTAATAACATAATTCTTGTAAGCAAATAATTGCAATCATTATTGTAGCTCTCAACTAGCACCACAAATTAAACATTGTGTTAATAAACTTTTGACAAAAGGGTTAAATGACCAAAAACAGCTTCAGCCCACAATTATTAAAACAATAACAATTGTTGAATACTTTCCGATCTTAAACGGGTAAAGTAACAACACAAACACGTGTAGTCACATAAAGCAACGTTTTATTTTGATAGATGGCAAGTGAATAAGATGAATGTTCATTTTCCCGTTACTCAGATGGGGGCGCTTTCTTCCAGATAAGTTGAGAACGTGTCTTCAGCATCACTAGAATCGTTCATGCACTCTCACTCTCACGTGCGCGCGCACAGACCACCAGCAGCAGCAGCAGGTGCATCCGCGCGCATCTCGCTGCCTGTAGAAATAAAGTTTATAACCGATTGCATCAGTCAAACTGCATTTTGATTCTCCGTATAGAGCAAACCTGGAACGTTTTGATCCACTTTGAACTTCTAGCTTGTTGTGGAGCTCGGAAGCATGGAGAAGGGACGAAGCACTCCGAAACAGTACGGATCTCTGGAGCAAACGGAACCCTGTGGGGACTCATCCAAACACGGTAAGAAAGAATATTATAATAAACATACAAGTTAACAATGAATCGAGACCACCCAAAAAATAAACATTTTGATTAATATTGTTCTTATTAATTAACACACTGGACTAGATAACTTCAAGCTATGTGCAATTTAAGATGTGAAGGGGTAATGATTTAAACACTTAAATGAGTGTTTGCATTAAATATACTGCCTTGCACTTGTTTATGCGAGGAATGTGCATGATTTGGCCCACATTTATGCAAATTAAGAAAAATATAAAATTCTATATAAAGTCACTGTATTGCTGGTTAAGAAAAAGCTGCAGGTTTCTTTTAATGGCTTTCATCTCTATACAGCCATCCAAAGTATAGGCTAAAATAAGTGAGGTCAGATTGTTTTCTCTGAGCTGACAAGAAAGAAAAAAAATCTTCCAACAGACAGCCCTGGAGGGACCTGAATGATTCCCATTGGATCTTATTTAACAATAAATACGTATTTGTATGGCTGTTAATCAATTAAATGAAATGAAATAAAAATCTAATTTATTACATGGTGTGCCGATATATATATACACACACACACACACACACACACACTGATCAGACACAACATTAAAACCGCCTGCCTAATATCATGTAGGTCCCCATCATGCCGCCAAAACAGCTCTGACCTGTTGAGGCATGGACTCCACAAGACCTCTGAAGGTGTCCTGTTGTATCTGGCTTCAAGACATTAGCAGCAGATCCTTTAAGTCCTGTAAGTTGCAAGGTGGGGCCTCCATGAATCGGACATGTTAGTCCAGCACATGCCATTGATGCATCCCATGGTGGGTCATGTGTCTGTGGGAGAGTGGTAAGCCTCGTCAGCTGGGATGTGATTACTCTAACACCTGTCTCTCATTATAGTGATGGCGGAGGGAGACTTGATAAGGCACGCCAGAGCCTCCAATGTGTTGTTTATTTGCATATTATTGAACCACACCAATCCATTTTGCAATTGAATATGTCAGTCAGTCCAAGATTTATTATGAGGGCTTGTCTAAGGACACGTTAATGTACACCTGTGTCAGATGGATGCTTTTGGAGCATCTCACTTTGGTTGCATAGCGTTATAAACATGCCGTTTTAGGTCGCTGTGTCAAATTAAACTTAGTGTAATACTTAGAAACACGTCTTGAGATCCCTAAGTTTGTGTCACTTTTCCTTAAAATATGTTCTATGTATAGTTCACCCAACTTCATCATTTATTGCGAGAAATCAGCGTATTGTGAGAAAGTAGCGTTCCCGTTTACATGCACTGTTTAAGCGGTATACTCTACTCCCGTATATGTGCGACTCGGTCAGTAAGCCGCTTTCACCACAGCAACGTAATTTCCCTGCAACGCTTCTGTAAATAACAAACATAGTATCCGAAGAAGACTTGACTATTTTATTCCCTATTGCTTTGCTTTATTTCCAGATATTCCAGAGTTGTTGTTATGTTTGTTTCCTTAACTTCTTTTGCGACCTGCAGTGGGAATGCACTGCAATAGTGGGATTTCCCCTCTTATGGAAAACTCTGGGATTCCCCCGATGTATGAGCACATATTCGCAAATCTAAGGGGCCATCGATATTTTAAATTGGTGTGTGTAATTGTGTATTTTAGTTTATAAAGTATATGCTTTTCCCACTGTACTCCCAGAAATGTTGAATTCTTTCCATTTTGTTGACTTGTTGTTGGGATCCATCGTATGACGTTTGTTATCCGGTCTGTTCACGCACATGCACACTCTTCAAAAACCTGTTACAACAGCACTTATGCGTTTACATGACCACATAAGCCATGTTTTCCAGGAGAAACATGGGTGTGTTAAACCACTTCCTATTAATCCCTTAAAGAGCATAAGGAAATCTGCATCCTTGTTTACATGACGTTTCAGAATCCCACCAACTACAAAAAAACCCCTCAAATAAACCGTTTTCTTAAGTGCATGTAAATGTGTTCAGTGTAGGGTGTAATCCAATTACAAAGAAATTAGTTAGTGTAACGTAATTTCTTCTTAAGTAAAAAGGTAGTTTAATGCATTACATTTAAAATGATTGTAATCAGATTACAGTTAAGTACTACCTTTAAGTACATTATAGGGTTTATTTCTAGTATATTATTCATGTATAATACATGAATTATGGCCCTGTAACGAGTCATTGTGAAGGAGAAATGTGAGGTGATGTGTGTATGACGTGTGTGTAACAATGAACAAGACAGCAATATAGACATTATTTTGTATTTGTAGAGTGTGTTTTAGTAAATTATTTAAAAGTAAAGTGATTACTTTTCAATGAAGTAATTAGTAAAGTAATCTGGTAACAATTTAGAGAAATAATTAGTATTCATAGTGGATTACTATTTTTAAATAACTTACCCAACACCGGTCTCCATTCAATTCCATTGCATCTCTTTTCCATACAAGGAAAATGACGGGTGACAGAAGCTGTCTTAACACATTATTTTGTGTTCCACAGAAGAAAGTCACATGGGTTTGGAACAACATCATTGTGAGTGAATGATGTCAACCTTTTTGGTGAACTATTCCTTTAGAGGACGCAATACACAATTTATAGGGTTACAGATTGGTTATATAAAGCAAAACATTTTTTCCAGGTAAATATGATAAATCATTCGCACAGGGGGTGTTCTGTTTAATTAACCATAGTTAGTGAGATTTTGTGTGATTGTCAGTAGTGGAAGATTAACATTGAGCCATCACAGTCAGAGGTGTTGCCCGACCCAGAATCAATAGACGTGTTGTTGTTCATGTCTGGACTGTGTGGTTTATAATGCTATGCCTAATGATAATCTGTCATGTATTTGCAAGAATAAACAGAATAGATATAGCCCACAATGACCTTGAGCTCATTCATTTCTGCATGCAATTATTATTGTCTCACTAGTATCCCTAGTTGTAGCTCCTAACTAGCATAATGAATTCTGGTACAAATTGACACCTTGTGTAACATGTCTCATTAGCATTTTGAGTGTGAAATCCCAGGTTCAGCCTAATAGACGCTGAAAAAAAGTGAAGCTGTCAAAGTTGAGTAGAGTCTCATCTCTGTCTCGCTTCCAGAGAAACAGTAATTGCAATAATAAAGTTTGCTGTCAACATGAGTTAAAAAGAAAATAAGGCAACAACATAGAGATGAAGAATTACATAGAGACCAAAGTATTTAAAGGGATAGTTACCCAATAATGAAAATTCTGACATCACATTCACGTTGTTCCAAGCTTTCTGTGTTCTGTGGAAGGCAAATATAGATGTTAGGCAGAATGTTAGCCTCAGTCACCATTCACTGTCATTGCGTCTTTTTTCCATACAGTGAAAGTGAATGGTGACTGAGGCTAACATTCTGCAATGATGACAGAATTTTCTTTTTGGGGTACACTCTTTTTCTTTACATTTACATGGCTCAGGTGGTAGAGTGGTTAGCTGCCAATCGCAGGGTTAGTGGTTTGATTCCCAGCCCACACGACTTCACATGCCGAAGTGTCCTTGGGCAAGACACTGAACCCCAAGTTGCTCCCAATGGCAGTCTAGTGCCTTGCGTGGCAGCTCTGCCATTACATTTTTACATTTATGCATTTGGCAGACGCTTTTATCCAAAGGACAATGCCCCCCGGAGCAACCTGGAGTTAAGTGCCTTGCTCAAGGACACAATGGTGGTGGCTGTGGGGATCGAACCAGTGACCTTCTGATTACCAGTTTACCAGTTATGTGGTTTAGACCACTACACCACCACCACAACGGTGGTTTGGTAACCTTTAAGGTTAAAAAAAGCGCTATATAAGTGCAGACCCATTACCATTTACCAATATAAGGCTAGACCTACAGTATATGTCACAATGCCAACAATAACTGTTTTGTGCAGGGAGTCTCAACTCATTGCTGTAATGTATACATTTAGCAACAGTTATACACAGCGTATGTAAGCTTTGATATTGCAAACCTCAAAAAACAAAGCACAGATCACATTGTTGAACACATTTGTGATAGTTTACAAGCTACTAAAGACAGAGCAGCTAACGGATCCTTATTTCAGTCTTAACCATGTCAGAAAGTAATGAGGATTTAAGGCAAAACTGCCCCTGTAATTTCTCTGTGGAATAAAACAAATGGGATCTTATTATTCAGATTGGATATTGGACAAGAAAGAACACTGTATTTTTATGTGGTTCTAGCGGGTTTGAGTCAAAGCCTGAGCTTAAAAATAAAGTCTGTGGAGACACCTGAAGACCACAGTTCTCATTAACTCATACAGGATCTACCTTGAAGAGTGTGAACCCCCCAAAAAAGCTGCTAGAAGTCATTAAACCGCAACAATTCTTTAAGTCTGACTGAAGTAGTTTTTTCTCTATGTGCAATGACATTTTCACTAGCCATAAACAAATTAGGACAAAAAAACACAGTTTTCCTCACATGTTTTGGGGTTTTGCTTGATAACAAGGCCAGACTGAGTGTGCCGCAGTTCATTGATATTGTATGAGCAGTGGGTGGGCTGGCGGGAGAGGCGCATGGTTTTAAATGATATCAGAAGGCTGAGGGTTAGATACAATGACCCAGAGACCATAGTCAGTGACAAGGACGTTTCGTGCTGAAATACTGCATGCATAAGTGGCGCAAGCATTTCATTCTCAGCACATGCCCAGATCAAATCAGAGTATCTTGCAGTCCTTCTCTTGATTTATTACCCCTGTTTTCCATCCCTTTTTTTCCCCCCTTGTGATGTGGATGTGTTTTGTTTCTACGTCTTTCCACGCTGACTGTCAGGCAATTAAAAGCCAATATCTGCTCAGCGCTGTGAGGTGAGTCATAGCTAATAGCGTTTCCTAGGGCAGAGAGAGACATTGTAGGAAAAAGGGCATTGAGTTCTATCGATTGAGTGATAAATGATGTACCTTATATCTTTACAGTTTTAGAAAGATGTCAGTATCATCGCTTCTTTGAGCAAGTGCTGTACACCATAGGGTAGTTACTAAAATACACTCTGTAGTGCTTTCAACCAGCATTTGTTTAGCATGCTAACATTCACTTTCACTAGTTAGTACATAAAGAAATAAAAGAGATTTATTTAAGTTACCTTGACGTGGCTAATTATGTTGGGCTTACCCAATTCTGCTAGGTTCTTTCTACACAAACGGTTTGAGTTGAGATTACATAGTCATATTAAGTTAAGAAAACTCATGTTTCAAACTCATGTCAGCCAAAGAGCTATTTTTTTAATGTGGGTTTCCTGTGTTTAAGGGATAGTTCATCTAACGATGAAAATTCTGTCATTGTTTACTCACCCTCATGTCGTTCAAAACCCATCTGACTTACATTCTTCTGTGGAAAACAAATGGTGCTACGCAGAATGTTACAGTGCAGTCACCTTCGCATTTATTGCGTCTTTCTTTCATGCAATGAAAGTGAATGGGGACTGAAGCTTTC